>NC_142670.1:9432500-9732500 GCF_964200805.1 Pocillopora damicornis
GAGCACAAACGAGCGACGAGGAAAGGCGATGTCAACAGTCACATTGCTGAACAACACCGACTTACGAACCACACTATTAACTGGGACTCTGCGCAATGCCTAACCTACAACACCAACTACTTTCAACGACTGACTCTGGAAAGCTGGTTTACTAACTTGGAACTGACTCCCCTTAACAGGTGTCAACCACTACCGGCACCATACAAACATGACACTAACATTACAAACGAACCAAACAGAACGACCTAACTTTACTAACGGATCAAGACTGACTAATCACGACCGACCTACGCCACTTGAGTCTTACAGCCAATAACATCGCGGAAAAACCGACCAATCAGTTTATACACACCGGACTAAGAACATTCGACAGACAACAACTATTCACTTGACTCTGAAGATGACTTCTGCTCGGGTTGTCGAAACGTCAGTCACCACTACCGACAACAGTCCTTCTCAGGACTACTCACCCAGACGATCAAACTACACTATTACGAGAAATTCTCTCTTGGTCACTTATGGGAGTTAAAGGGTTAAGATCAATATCCATATTCTCTAGACTCTTCACGATAAATTTCCATTGGTGCTGATGAGAAGAATTCATATTGTAATCAGAGTGTCTTGAGTTGGCAATCTTTTTGTTATTCTTATGTTCTCGATGAATGATTCAGCAATATTACTGGAGGGAGAACTTACATGCTGACTACCCTTGGGGCTGATAGGGTTAATTAAGCAGAGAGAACCAAATTAGTCTATTGTTTCACATGTAAGCCACGCTGTGTTCCCTATTTACCAGGACATGTGTACAAAACATGGTCCAAAATTAACACAAATATCACTTATTTCAAAGCAAATAATAGTACTTCACATCAGAGTAATATTTGAAGTAAGTATTGGCAACTGTAGAGTTCTGAGAACTGTATTTGATAATTAAAAAACAAACTCACCGTCTGATTAAATTGGTATTCGTAAACAAAGTAATAGCTAGCTCACCTGATTGTAACATAAAGAAAACCCATTAAGGACCCAACCAGTCTGTTGTCAGTTGTCAGACAGGCAAAAAATGGGTAGAACAGGATCCTGTACACAAGAACAGCGACAATATTCTGAAAAACTAATTAAAACAGAGGAATTAATTTTTTTTTTCTGCTAGCTCATGTTGAGTGTTGGACTGCTGTGCAGGTAAAGGGGGTAACTTTGTATAGAAACTGTGGTGCTGTGTCAGTGGGAGAGTATAACAGGGTAATTTAGTATTATTGACTGAGTTGATAATGGAAATTGGCCACTTTATAGAGTTTAAAAGCTGACATTTCGTGCGCAATAGCCCTTCATCAGAGCAGTTGGAGGAACTGTGGGTTGTGTGTGTATTTATAGGCAGAAAATGGAGCTATGCTATTGGTGGGAATATGGTGATGAGAAAACAAGAATAAATTAGTTGTTGATACCGTGGGGTTTAAGAGTGACTATTTGAGAGAAGTTTTTTGCGACCCTTCAAACTACCTAGATGTAGGGAAAGGCCACAAAGTGCCATATGCCGCCCAGAATGATTAGGGAGATTAAAGTATCTAGCTATCAGTTTGGATGTGTCCTTGTCATTTCTTTTTATATAGTGAAGGTGTTAAGGCTGTGTTGGTAGTTGAGGGTTCAAGCCCCAGACCACAACAACACTCAGGGTCTTAAAATAACTGAGGGGAATGTGCTGCATTTGATACAACATCTACAAATGGTTAGACATTCTAGTCCTTTTGGCTAAGAATGATAAACCACAGGCCCCATACTCTCCTACATCTTCTCTGTACTGGTTATAAGCAGGGGACATTAACCCTTTAACTCCCAGAAATGATTAACAGGTAACTTCTCCCTATAATATCCTTACATTATCCTGCAAACAGGTGATGAGAATACCCAAACTTCTCAGGTAGAAGACGTTTTCTTGATCTAACAGAAAAGTTCTCATAACTAATGAATATGCAATTGTGCAGCAGCTAGAGGGGAGAATTAATTAATAATCAGATCTTGAGAGTTAAAGAGTAAAACAACTTACAGACTTCAACAAAGAGTAACGAATGTGGCTTCCAGTGTGGTCATCTGGCCTTGTTATCATTTATAGAGGCCCACATTTACACCTGCTTTTAAAAGCCAAACTGAGCCAGCCTGTCTAAATATTCCAGATAAACAACTTAATATCAAGTTCACACCCTCATCACAATTGGAGGCTAGGTGCCCAAGGGGCCCAAGAGCTGCAACTACAGTCACACCCCAAGGTGCTAGAACACCAACTGGCCTATCCATTGCTAAACTGGCAGCTTGCTGAAATAGACCCCGCAAAAGAAACCCTGCAATTAGGGTTGAGGAGGGGAAACCCCAAGAACCACTATCCTCAAGGACAAGAATCCCACATTATAGAACAGCAAACACAATACGGGCACATGGTGAACCAACGCATACACTGATAAGGTATACCGCTGGATGAGGTCGGCCCCAAGGCCTTCACATCCAAAGGAGTACGGCTGCAAACTCTGGAGAATGCAACAAATACAGCACGGATGCTAACAGCTGGCTAAGACACAAACCAAATGCCTGAAAACCCTGACAATGCATGTATTTCCTCTTGGTCATTTAAACTGTATGTTAAATTCTATATAACTATATTAAAATTTGTTCATAAACTAATACTGGCCCATGGCAACTGAGTTAAACTAGAGCTACTATAGTCTTTAAAATGATTTTAACAGTGAGAGAAAAAAAAAAGTAAAACAAACAAACACTCAATTTGTTCAAAGTCAGGTTGCCATGGTATGACCACTTACCCTGCACCCATCCAGCTGGGTCAGGCATTTGAAAAATTCCATTTTTTGGTTGTAAAAACACCTTCAGGCATGTGCTGGAAGTGGCTCCAAATATAACAGCAAAGGTGAATCTGTTGCCAAAATCACTTAAAAAATCAAATGGTCTGAAAGGAAACCACACAAACATTGGTAAAACAGTGGCACCCAAATAGCTCACTTAAAAATACACTCCCATTAAACCCATTCAATAAGGGAATGCCTCATATTATTGCACTATGTTTATATTCTGACTGAAATGGCACAATTTCCTGATAGATCAGGGGTGGCAGAGTTTTTGGGTCAATTTTTGCTGTGTATGTACCGCTGGCCTCTCAGAAAACCTGTCCCATTATAGTCTACCCTGTGGCCAATTATACACCTCATTTGCTAAGTGAGTCACTTTACGGGAAGTGTTATTTTTGTGATCCCATCTACCCATGTGCTGCTGGCCTCTTGGAATACCTGCCCTATTATAGTCTATTCTGTGGCCAACAATACACCCCATCTGCTAAGTTAGTCACTTTACCAGAAATGTAATACTTGTGATCTCAACTTAGTCAATTTCTGTTTATAGATGCATCTATCTAGCTATACTACAAAGTCTTTTAAGTAGGTCATGATCCTAAAATGAAGCAACACATTTGTTTACATGAATTTAGAACACTTTACTTTTCATCTTCAGTGCATTAATATTCTGGTACATTTCAATCTAATATGAACCTTCCTATTTGTAAATCCTTACTTTGATGTAGGAAAATTTTCCAAATCATGAAAATGTATTGGTCCCCAATCTAGTAACTCTATTGAAAATGTAACCCCATTGTAGCTAAGTGAGTCATGAAAATGCCACCCAAACCAACAGCACATCCCCTTGCTTAGAATTACAAGTAGCAACTTTTTCAAAAAAAAAGTACATGTAGCTTGCTTAATTGGTGTCACTTAGACTTAGTACAACTACTTAAAAGTACACAATGATTAGACTATATGTTGCTGACCTTCAATATAAGCCTTGACCTTTTTGCTCTATTAATCAATTCTGTACTCACATCAGCAAACCAGGATATCCATTGCAGTTTTGAAGTCCAGATTTGACCCTTTGCTTGACAAAGGCCAGTATAAAAATTATGACAAACTTAAAAATAATAATAATACATGTAATAATAATGATCAATTGTGCAAGCATGAAATTACAAGTGAAGTTTTAGCAAAACATCATCCCCTTTCTAACTTTCTGATATAAAACAGGGGGGACGGGGGCACTTATTCCAGAGGGGTTGCTTTTTGGAAGAAGGGTGCTAAATCAAATTATTATGATATGTAAACAATTTTGTCATCATTTTCTGATGAAGGTTACTTCAGTATTTCATTTACAGAAAGAAGAAGACAGCCAAGATCAAACAGACTCTCTTTGATAATTGTGAGGCACCTAAATTGATAATTTTGAGAATGAAAATCTGTATAAAAAGATCCACATACAATTTCAGAGGAAATAACTACACGAGGCTTACTGTAATTTAAGACACGGAACAGAACGAAAATGAAGATCTGTTATTTTAGAAAGAGAGATTTTCAATTTGCAAAACAAGAACCCGTGTGGAACTCCACTGTACGGAAGGATGAGAGGGTCTATTAGGAACCTCTAAGCCGTCGAAAAAATTATCCACAACCGCAAAACCGCAAAAAAAATTCGATCAAAATCGAAAACCTCATGCAAAACCGTCAAAATCTATAGGTGTTCACATCCCAGTCCTCAAAACCCTGATCGATCCGATACAGTGTTGACAAAAGGAACATACAGAGGTTTCGCGGCTATTCGAGATCAGTGGCCGCTTGGATCGAAGAGAAACCGGAATCCAAATGGGAAAATCCGAAAACCACTTTGGAAACCAAATCCGAAACCCATAAGACAAGTATTTATGACGAAACCGAAAAACATATGCTAAAGAACGGAAAATCCGCAAGCCGTAATGAACACACAATCTGAAAAACCAAAATTCCATGGCACAAAAACCGATCCTAAAAAATTATCGAAAATCCCAATGCCCCCCTTATGGATGAACCGGTCAGTTCAGTCCAGAACTCATACAAATGATAACACAACAACCATTATTATTACTGAAACCTCAACGAAAACTCTTTTTATCGTTATTATTTTCCAATCAGAAACATGCTGCAAAACAACTCTAGTCACGCGATATTTTTCAGGGAAGGTGTCATATCACGCAATCGAATCATTCGTCGACTACGAACATCGATGCTGCAGCTTCACGGATTTTTTTTTTTTTTTGTAATTATAGATCTACATTTTATGGCTAAATGGCGCAGTCCTTCCTTTAAATACAAAAGAGGATTTGATCAGCTAAGAACACCACGGAGATGTTCATATTTTCAGTTTGTTTCGTTTCGTTTCGTTTATCAAATCACAGTAAGCCCTTAAAATTCTGGAGATATGGTCGATTCTAGTTTTACAATAGAGACTAAATACATTTTATGAAATCAGATATTTGAAAGACAGACGCAAAGAAGAGTGTTACAAACGTTAACTCTTTGACTCAGTTGTATCCAATTCTGCGCATAAACTCCATCATCTGCTACCACTCAAGCAAACACAATTTAGAAACCAGTGTAATTTTAAGTTTGGGAAAACGTGCACGACCTCACTTATTCCATTCAAGTCCAATCTGTAGAACTTTTATGCGCAGTTTTTTTTTCTATAGGGTCATTGTATATTACATGAAACTGTTCTTGAATATCAGCGTATAAAACTTCAAATAACGTTTTGCAAATTTCACGCTGCGAATTTGAATATTTTTCAATAAACAAACGATATACCTCGAAGAGACGACAGCGCAACGAAAGAACCAAATCGCAGAACGAGCCGGCGCGAATCTGGGGCGCAGTCATTCATGGAAATATCGACATCCACAACAGAGTACGTACCCCTGAGAAGTGTTCTCCGCGGATCTATTTGCCATTTTCAAAGCAATCTATTAGGGCAACTGCACGTGGTTCAACCTCTCTCGTCTGACAGCTCCTTTCATTTGCTTCCGTGAATTTGAATTAGATAATGGTTATCTTATGACCTATTGTTTTTTTCGGAAAATTAGCGGAAGAGAAATAGCAGGAGTCTGGAAACTAGCTAAGTTGATGACCGCTGACTGAAGTACAGGAGATTATCAAAGATGGCGCGAAATGTCGGAGAGTGATGTGAACACATCACTATACTAAAATGGTTTGTCAGTCGTTTTAGTTCTCAGCGGCAGAATTTCGCTAAAATTGGTATGTATTGCCATACATGGTAAAATTTCCTCTGTCATGAATCTTTTATTTGGCACATGGTAGGTAATTTTACAACATGTTTTAACCAAGAGTTTCATTCCACTACATAATATCCAACCTAAGGTATCTTTCTGGGCTGGAACGTGAAAAATGGTGTGATACTGTGTGTTAACTAACTTTGTAAGTGTAATTTTTAATACCCTGAGTATGTCAGGGTAGCTGAGTGAGGCTGATAAGTTACAATGTTTGCCTTTGTTTTTTATCTTTAACAAGGTCATAACACGAAGCAATTTTGTCTTCATTCTTTAACTCCCAAGATCTGTTTTCTAATTCTCCCCACTTGTTTCTAGAAGTTTCCTTGTACATTTGTTATAAGAATTTGTTTTTAGATCAAGATAACAACTTTTTTCATTACCCTTTTGTTGGATATTGTAGAGATATTTTAGGGAGAAGTTACATGTTAATTACATCTGGGAGTTTAAGGGTTGAACAGTGTGATGTGATACACTGCTACCTAAATTTCACTCAACGTTGAAATATCCAGGACTTAAGCATTCCTTAAAAATTTTTTCAAACTGCAGTTTACTAATTCTGCAGAGCAGTTGCAGTATGCAATTCTAATGCCTATTTCAAATTTTGACAAGTACTAGGTAATCTTTCATTTACTCAGACTGAAGGGAAAATGAAATTGTTGATTAACTTGAAAGGTGATTGATAAAGAAACATTGAGACTTCACCTTACTCAGACTATTTTCTCCACAAGCCTGGTGTAACCAACGTGCCAACAATAAATTTTAGATAAGTTTAATTTCCTGATGACTGAACTGAACTCTTCTATTTACATGCCATTGCCAGTGGTTTCTACGTAAAGTATTACGAACATAATACATCAAGAACAGACTGAATAATTATGAGGTGGGAAATAACACAGGAAATACAAGTAACATGAAATAATTATGTATAACATAAGCAATACCAACAATTTAGGAAACATTTGTCACTTGATAAAAGAGCAATTTACTTGACAATTTGGGAATATGGCTGGTGTAACAATGTACTTGCAATTGCCTTTTAACTCAAGCTCGCACCTTTTTTATTTGCATGATCTGTGCAAAAGTCAAACTTGTGGACTGGGGCTAGGAGGGGGATTGGTTTCTACACCTGGTGTCTTCTCTCAATTTTCTGTGTTGGAAGAAAATGTCTTCAGTTGTAAGAAAGTTGTGCTCCAAGGAACAACACCCCCCTTCATCTTATCCAGTTGTTATTGTTACACATGTAGGTCAAAAGAAGCAAATTTATCTCATGTTGTGTGAATAAAAATATGTAATTGTTTATTTGCTGGGCAGAGTTTATCAAGAAGTGAAGATGATGACATTGCCTGAAAACAAAAACCAAAACAAAATCAGAAGAGGAAGAAGAAAGGAGAAAACATTGTTGACTCAGGTAATGTTTTAGGATGAACACAAACAGTTTCAAAAGGAACAGATGTTGAGACTCTACACAGACTGTTATACCTCTGTATTAGTATTAATCGTGTTTTGTGCTGTACAGTGTCCTTGTCAATTCCAGATGCAATTTGCATTATAATAATTACAAAAACATGATATAAAAAGATTCACATAATTATCCATACAACATCACAATGATGTCCTGACCCTATTTCTAAATTAATATTACATCTATTTTAGATTCTGGTAAAGATCCTCTTCCTCCAAAAATCAGGTATGTGATTTGTTTTTCAATTTCATTCCATTTCATACAGTTGTAGTTAAACTCTTTGACCCTAATATCAGCCTTGAATCAAGAGTCAAGGATATGATCACCAACTATAGAAGCCCTTGATTATTAAACAAATTCTCCTTATCAGCTCCTTAGAAAATGCATAGAGAACAATATGGAGAATATGGATACTGATGTCAGGTTGTATTCAGTACCTGGTTCTCTTTCATGCATCTCTGTTTCAGAAAAGCCACATCAGTAAAGAAGGAGGAGAGTTCAAAAGCTAAGAAAAGTAGAAGACCAATCAGCTTGGACTCAGGTAAGGAAATTATGTCTAATTATTGGGGGTGCGTGATACTTTTTATGTGAAAGGTGATGTGGAGACTTTATCTTCACGGGAATTGTGATTTCATCTTTTTTTTACATAAATATCTTTAATTTTCATAGGATTAACAGTTTTATTAACAGGATAGAAAGAGTGAAAATATGAATTTGGTTTAATTTTTTTCTTTGGTTTTCTTTATCTTCAAAATGCGATCGTCTTAAATTTCATGTGAATGTGAAAACGTTTTGGATACTTTTCATTATAAATAAGATTGCCAAATATCTTTACGTGACTGAGTTCGACACAAGGGTGTTTTTTTAGCAGACTCTGCTTATTGATGGAGTGGGAGGGCTGGATAGGGAAATATTTAGTGTGAGGTAAGCTTGAGGTACAGCAAGGTGATGTCAGTTTTTTAACATTGTGTGACCTTTAACATTGCTTATGTATTAGCTTGCTAAAGAAGACAAAGCCATCTGCTTCATTCAGGGTTCAGCACACTTACCATTAGACCACTCTGCCTCAAATAGAATTTGAATATTATAGCACTTGAGTTACATTTTGATGTGGTTTCTACAGATGAGGAAGAAGTTGTGCCCAGCTAATTAAAAAAGCCTGCAAAACAGACAGACAATGTAGCTTCTAAAGAGGTCCAGCAAGTTAAAGAGAGGTATCTTTCATCATTCTCTTTCATTATATTTGACATTTCAGTACCAAACCATGGTGTTCATTTAGAACATAAAATATTGCTCTGGAGAAGCATCTGGCTTCTTCTTCCCTCTTATGCTAATACATTTAACCCTTTGACTGTGAAGAATTACCAGCATCTAATTTCTCTTTACAATATCCCTCCTGAATCAAACATTAATGTGCATCAATCACTTTTTGTGTTGGAAGTAAGTTATTTAGATGGTCTTCTTTCACTGGAGCTTCTTTGCGGGGAAAGATGATTTATTAAAACTTACTGTGAATTGTGTTTGCTTTTCTGATTTCTCCAAAATTTTAACTTTTGGATAGGCACATGTTACACACAGGTGTCAAGGTTAAGGGCACAAGAATAAAGGAAATGATCACCAACTAAACTCTTGTTTTGTTGTCTTCCTTGTCAGTACCCTCAGAAACACATAGAGAACAGTTTAGAGAATGTGCATACATGATATTAATGTGTTCAGGGTTGAAAATGAAAAACAAACAAACCAAAAAAACAACAGCAAAATAATAAAGACAGTGTCATCAAAGGTGAATTTAATACAATGTTGTTGTGTTACTGAAATATTTAACACATGGATTGTTATTCTTGCTTCAGTCCAGTCAAACCTAAAAAGAAAAAAGCAACTTCTGCACTTGATTTCTTTGGTTCTACTCCAGTTGAAAGGGAATCCAGGAAAACATTTGCTAATAAAAGAAAACAGGTGAATAACTAACTACACTTTTTCCACCCACAATTTTTTTTGTAAAGAAAAATTCAGGCATCCAGTGTATTTTTAACAGTATTTCATGCATCATGCATTGAATAGGGAAAACTTCAAATCTCACCATACCTTGCCTTTCTATAAAATTCATGCATCACATGTTAACTTTTGGGCGTAATCATGCATCCCTTGTAAAACCCTCTGCCAATCTGTTATAGTTATATCAGGATGGTCTACAGTGAACACATACCATGTCACAAAATCAATGGGTGCCAGTAGTGACCAATTGAGGAATAGTTCTGGCAGAAACAACACCATGGGCTGCCTTAAAGGAACAAGTCCTTTCACCTCCAAGATATTAAAATCAATTCTCTTTACTGTCTGTCACACAAGTGTCATGAAAATATCTTTGAGAATATGGTGTTCAATCAAGTGATATCCTCTTGTCTGATGATTTTCTTTCTTCTCATCACATTGCTGCTCAGTTGACTGTGAATTGGTATTATTGTGAGAAATTAGAAAATTGATCACTCTTAAGAGTGCAAATTTTAAGCTTGATCCAGAGTTTTAAGCCTACAAAATGACCATCCCTTAATTCCCTGTTGAACCATCAATAATTTTTTTTTGTTTTCATTTCCCACAGAGATCTGACCCAAAGTGAATAGAAAAGAAGAGTATAAAAATGGGAGAGAAAAAGAAGGAAGAGAAAATGGGAATGTCAACCATCACACAACAGCAACCATCAAAGAAAAGAAAGGAAGACTTCTCAGAATAGAAATCTGAGGTTAAAAAGCCTTCCCCTGAGAAGGAAAAGGTTTCTAAGCCTTTTGATTACCATACTTTATTGTTGCAAAATTAATCATTACTAATAATACTTAATTGAACCAGGTACCCTGATACTAGAATGGATTGGATCTGATATGATTGCATGTGTAAGGTATGTGTCATTAATTAAGCACTTGAATAAGTTACTTTTAGATGAAACAGTAACATTTTATGACTAAATTTGGCTTTGTTTAAGATCCAAAAGCTTACTCAAATTTGTTAACTGGTGTTACATTTTGTATAATTATGTAAACCTGTCCTACTATGACACATTACTAACAATACTTGCAACAAAACATTACTTACAATACTAACACTACTCAAAATACTGCCATTACTGTACCTAGAATTTATACAAAAACAGTAACAATAGTGACAAAACTTTAAGGTACATTCTTGGTGATTTTCACTCTGACAATCCAGGGAGATTCTGCCACTTTGTCTCCATTTTTCAAAGCAGCAGTGTCTTTTACTATCAACATTCCTATTTGGAACAACTCTTGCCTTGTGAGGACAACTCTTTGCTGTTAGAATATTTTAAATTTCAAATTTTATCCATGGACTTTTCAGTAAGTACCAAAGACAACTCCTGCTTGTAAACTGGCTGCCAAAGCTGCCACAGTTCCAGAAAATCCAGTTAGAGACTCAAAACCAAGTCCAAAGAAAACTGTTACTCTGAAAAAGGAAAAAAAGATGTTAAAGAAACTCCAACCCAAGGAACACCAGAAGGTGTCAAAATCAGAGGAAGTGGTTGAAATTCCACCCTCATTGGAAAAGAAAAAATCTGGCTACCATGGTTTTATGGCAAGAGATGGTCCTAGGACACTTGGTTCAAAGGAAATCCCTCAGGTAGGTTTCAAAGACCAAGATCTGATTGTTAATTCTCCCCTCTAGCTGCTACACATTTTTCTTTAAATTAATAATGAGAGTTTGTTGTTAGATCATTATAACAACTACATGTACCTGATAAGTTTTAGTATCCTTATTGTGTGTTTGCTGGATAATCTATGGATATTCTCAGGAGAAGTTACATGTCAGTTTCTTCTGGTAGTTAAATTATTATTATCTCTCAAAGCTCTTTATGGTTTGTTTCCATCTTTTCAAATTTTAATGAGAGATGCAAGACAAAGGAAAATGAAGATTATTAGAATTATTTATTAGGCTTATTTGGAAAATCTGCAGATACAGTTTACGTGAAAAAATTGTAAAATGCATGCTTTAACCCTTTACTTCTGAGATGTCAATAGTAATTCTCCTTACTGTCTGTCATACAAGTCTTGTAATGTTAGTTTGGAGAATTTGGTCTTGGATCAATCCCCTGCTTGATTATTTATTCTCATCACTTGTCTGCATGATATTGTATCGATATTGTAAGGAGAAGTTCTGTCTTGGTCACTCATGGGAGTTAAAGGGTTAAACAAACAAATGTATTTTATCCTTTTACTCTCAGTTGTTGTTCAAATGTTGGTCCAATGTCAGTATCTGAGAAACTGTCTACCTACCCCTCCCCTAATCCAACATTAACCCTTAATTGTAAGCAGTTGATGGTTGTTGGGTTAGGGGAGGGATGGGTGCGCAGATGGTGACATTGATCTGGAATGTTTATGGTGTATCTACAGAGTTTTTTACTATTTTGCCATTTATAACTTTTCAGTTTGGACAGTGTTAAGAGGCCTTCAAGGGAAGAATTAATTATTTGTCTGCTCATCTTGAATTATGCATGCACTTGATAATTTAAATTTTTAGGAGGCAGTAAATTGTTTGGATGGACTGACATTTGTTATTACGGGAATCTTGGAAAGTATTGAGAGAGAGGAGGCAGCAGATCTGATTCAAAGATATGGTGGAAAAGTTACCCAATCAGTCAGCAAGAAAACAAGTTATGTCATCATGGGACGGGATCCTGGGGAGAGTAAACTTTCCAAGGTACATTGTAATGCACAGCTCAAAAGAGGAAAAAAGAGAACTGTGAACATAAACATATAAGCTGTACCTTTTTCACTAAATTTTTATAACAAATCTGGGTGCAGCTTACTGTAAAAACACCTTAGAAACTTGCCACAAATTTGCATAGATTAACACAATTCATTGACAATTTGTAAGTCTGTATAGCAAACTAACAAGAACTGAAAAATTTACCATGGTAGAAATTTATCATTTTTTTTTTTGTTGTTGGCTTCTAAAAGAGTTTTTTTTTTTCCATGAGCATAAACTTGTACTGTGGAGTTCATTAAATGTTTCTTTGTTAAGAGACCTTTAACTGGTTTAAGGTCGTATTTCCCTCCTTGGGATCAATATTTGTTTCTGGGCAACCGAGCTCGATATCGATTTGTCGTACTCGATTGCCATTCCTGCTTACTTACGTAGCGAAGGGAAGGCAGCCTTTCTTGTTCGGTGAGGTCGTTCAGCGATATTCAGGCGATGAAAAAGTCGTCTGCTGACAAGTTCCGCTGACAAAACTCATTTAGTCAGTTCAGGCGGACGACCAGAGATAGGAGTCATTCCTGTATTTCACCGCTGACACTGGAATAGCTCCGGGTCTAACATTTAAAAAAAAAATTTTCAATAATTTTTTAATCATTTTTAAACAATTTTTTTTTAATTTTTAAAAATTTAAAACTAAACCGGTGAGCAACGCTGTGCGAACAGCAGTTGTCGGTAAAACTTCCTTTTTCTCTGACGCGTTTCGTCCAACTGTCGCAACTTCTTCAGGGAGTTTTACAAGTTAACACTAAACGCTTATATTTATAAGCCATTGTTAGCGGCTATTGTGAGGGCCAATGACCATATGAGCTTGGCTGGACCCACGAGTAGGAACAAGCAAAGTTGTGAAAATTTGAAAATTTCTTTTGAAAATTTTTTAGGCAAAGTGAGAAATATTTTTTAGGAGCCACGGTTTTAGCTGAAAATTTTCAAATTTGAAAAATTGAAAAGGTTTTTTACAGATGATGCCTGGAAAGCAGTTAGCAAATGAGGTTAGGATGGCTCGTGTACTTTACAGAAAATGTGGTTTATGTTCTACTCATTCTTTCTTAAATTTGAGTGGTATAAATACCTTGTCTAATACAGTAGTGTGATACAGTAGCAAACGAGATATACTCGTTCCAGTACAGCGTCATGTGATGAACAGCCTTTATTAATTTTAGAACAAGTTTTATAAAATCATTTTATTCTTTCTTGTTATTGCCGAAAACTATTAGAAGATTGGTTTTGCCATCACTGCAAACAATCAAGGTACTTTGATATGATTCAGTGCGAGAGCTACTGCCACTGGTTTGACTGGTAAGACGTTTTTGTTTTGGTTTGTTTTGTTTTTTTTCCTTTTCTGGGTCTGGTGGAGCAAAATTAGTCCGCGACTTCCTTCCTCTAGGTGTTGTGCAAAAACAGATGAAAAGCCCGATGAATGGATTTGTCCTTCATGTGAACAATTACCTAGAAAATCAGTTTTCCACGAAAAAAACTCCCTCGATTGCGGCCAAGCCATATTTATCTAGCAGTGCATACTGTAAATTAAAAACATCGGTTGCAACGTCACGCAACATTGCGTGATTTTCCAAACGCGACATGCAGTTGCTGCGTTATTGAAAACTTAGAAACTACATGACCCTGTAGAAATAAAAGAGGGCTTCATTTGCAAGCGCTGTAGGCTTCAACATAAGAAAAACCTAATAAACCGCTCTTTCACTTTTAATCTCAGTCTATAAATTATTTAGCCAGAACAAAAAAAGTTGATATACGCATGAGTTGGAGCCATTCCTGTCAGCGGTGAAATACAGGAATGGCTCCAGTCTGTAGTCGTTCGCCTGAACTTTTGTCTTTTGTCAGCAGAGCTTGGCAGCGGATGACTTTTTCATCGCCGGAATATCGCTGAACGACCTCGCTGAACAAGATAGACTCTGCCTTCTCTTTGTTATATAGGCAGCCATATCTTGTTTGACACATCGGTGTTTTCACATTGATATTTCATTGTTCCGCTTCGAGACACGCGGTTAACAATACTCACGATCAAGGAGTTAAGATATAACTTATTAACTTTTATTATTTTTATCATCCAATCACAGATCGGAGCCATTCCTGTATTTAGTCGCTAATCCATGCGGTAACGGTCGCCATTCTTTTAAGTCTTGAAACTCTGCTGGGGGTCTCGAACCAAGATAAAACCCAGGCCTTACACTACATGAGTTTCCTCGCGTTACTCTTCGCTAGATATTTGCGTTTTTACTTATGTCTATCTTGTTCTCTTTCGCGTTCTTTTCACCGTATTCAACCATATTGGTGTCCTCTCTAACTTTCTAACGCGTTTTTCTCGACTCCCTTTACGTCTTTTACTTCTTGTTTTTTTTTTTTTCGGTCACTCAGTCTCTTCCTTTTCATCCTATTGTCACTCACTCTCTTCCTTTTCATCCTATTGTCATTCAGTCTCTTCCTTTTCATCCTATGGTCACTCAGTCTCTTCCTTTTCATCCTATGGTCATTCAGTCTCTTCCTTTTCATCCTATTGTCATTCAGTCTCTTCCTTTTCATCCTATGGTCACTCAGTCTCTTCCTTTTCATCCTATGGTCATTCAGTCTCTTCCTTTTCATCCTATTGTCATTCAGTCTCTTCCTTTTCATCCTATTGTCACTCAGTCTCTTTCTTTTCATCCTATTGTCACTCAGTCTCTTCCTTTTCATCCTATTGTCACTCAGTCTCTTCCTTTTCATCCTATTGTCATTCAGTCTCTTCCTTTTCATCCTATTGTCACTCAGTCTCTTCCTTTTCATCCTATTGTCATTCAGTCTCTTCCTTTTCATCCTATTGTCACTCAGTCTCTTCCTTTTCATCCTATTGTCACTCAGTCTCTTCCTTTTCATCCTATTGTCATTCAGTCTCTTCCTTTTCATCCTATTGTCACTCAGTCTCTTCCTTTTCATCCTATTGTCATTCAGTCTCTTCCTTTTCATCCTATTGTCACTCAGTCTCTTCCTTTTCATCCTATTGTCACTCAGTCTCTTCCTTTTCATCCTATTGTCATTCAGTCTCTTCCTTTTCATCCTATTGTCACTCAGTCTCTTCCTTTTCATCCTATTGTCATTCAGTCTCTTCCTTTTCATCCTATGGTCACTCAGTCTCTTCCTTTTCATCCTATTGTCACTCAGTCTCTTCCTTTTCATCCTATTGTCACTCAGTCTCTTCCTTTTCATCCTATTGTCATTCAGTCTCTTCCTTTTCATCCTATGGTCACTCAGTCTCTTCCTTTTCATCTTATTGTCATTCAGTCTCTTCCTTTTCATCCTATGGTCACTCAGTCTCTTCCTTTTCATCCTATTGTCATTCAGTCTCTTCCTTTTCATCCTATGGTCACTCAGTCTCTTCCTTTTCATCCTATTGTCATTCAGTCTCTTCCTTTTCATCCTATTGTCACTCAGTCTCTTCCTTTTCATCCTATTGTCACTCAGTCTCTTCCTTTTCATCCTATGGTCACTCAGTCTCTTCCTTTTCATCCTATTGTCACTCAGTATCTTCCTTTTCATCCTATTGTCATTCAGTCTCTTCCTTTTCATCCTATGGTCACTCAGTCTCTTCCTTTTCATCCTATTGTCATTCAGTCTCTTCCTTTTCATCCTATTGTCACTCAGTCTCTTCCTTTTCATCCTATTGTCACTCAGTCTCTTCCTTTTCATCCTATTGTCACTCAGTCTCCTCCTTTTCATCCTATTGTCACTCAAAGCCCTCTCTCACAAACTTGAATCGTAACAATTTCCTCCCGTTGACAAAGCCTTGATTCTGCCTGTATTGTTGCTCCGCGAGTTGATTAGAATTTTCGAAGTACTGAGAGTTTCTGTTCAGCTACAACCTCACCAGTTTGATTTCGCGCTCAAAACGCGGGCTGCAGATTATTTGCTTACGCGGCTTCACATTCACTAGCCCACGTGAATCCCTCGTGCAATGCCTAGCCGTGTGCCCGCGGTACACTACACTGAAGCTCGACACTCGAGTATGCGCACTTCATTGTCATCCACCGGTGTTTCCTGGCGCTTACTAATGAGGTATCCAAGTTACGCGCGCAATCGCGCCTACGCATTACCTTCTCCCTCGCCCTTCCATTACGTTATGGCTAAGATAGTGCCCGCAGTACAGTTGGCCGCGCATGCTAAAAGTAACACCTTGTACAGTCGGTCGTACAGTCGCACGTCCAAATTTTTTCGGCTTGATGGGTTACTACTATGTCGTATAATTATGGGGCTATGCTTCGCGCGCTGCGGGCTCCGCTATAAAGATACTAAGGTCGTCATTATAACCGAATTTATCAACATGACAGTTCCATGTTAGCTGTTTTTTCCCAATTGTTTTTTTTACCCGAAGCTGAATTTAATTATATTTTAAAGGAAATAGTTCTTGTAATGAGAAATTGTTGTATTACAATATCCGAAATTGAATTGGTTTCCGGCGAGCTGAGTCACGGTGCTGCGGATCTCTGTATTCGATCCTCTTGTTTAAAAAATTGCATTTGATTCAAATTTGTTATCAATATCTTTCGAATAAAAATGATGATACATGTCCACTTTTGGATACGAATTTACCTGCTTAAATTGAATTATCTCTCTGAAGTTGTGTAAGATGTTACAAACACCTTACGGTAAAATTCCTATCCACGCGCGGTTATCTGATACCTCATATATGCGAGTGCATTAGTAAAAAATTGTGAGCTTAAGAAGGCTGTACATCGGCCAATTTCCCTCACTACATTTTAAAGACCGAGACGAAGGCTTCGTCAGCAAAGGATCAAAGGATATATTACTTGATAACAAAATATTTTCCCGCACCATAGAATCACCAAATGAATCTGTTAGTCTCGTTGTGATTTTTGCTTTGTTTTGTTTTCATTTGGAACGAATGTGTGACCTCTGTTTTAGCCAAAATTGTTGGAAAAGCTTTAATTCATGTGACAAAAAAAAAACCGTTTAGATACGAAATTAAACAGGCTACAAGCATTTCTTTTTTTTATTCTTTTGTGGGAAATCAGGGTGGGAATCGAAAGAAAATACATTTTGCACTCTTGGGTAGCCGATCAGAACACAGGTTTCCGGCTCGCTCGCGGGTCCTACGTTAACGTATAAATAGACATTGGGTAAATGTGTCAACAAAAATGAAAATTTCAACCCCAGAACCACGATGCATACGGTTTATTGATCACGTATGGAAACGAAACCTCACCAACCACATCATTAATTATTCTGATTTTTGAAAAAATTTGGAACGTCATTCCACCTCCTCGCAAAACTTGACAATGTAATCGTCGATGGTGAGTAAATTTTTGTATTCAAATGTTCGAACTACGTACCTACAAGGTGGTTCGAAGTATCATTTCTAACTTTTTATCTGTCAGAGTTCAGTTTTAGTGGATATACCTTTCCGCGCGATGACGGACAAAATGGGCACGATGCTTGAGTGTTTACATCGTGCGTCGGAAGATAAAAATGTGGGCACAGTAAATACTGATATTGGAGCAGAATTCTGTTCTGTAGGGCTTGAACCTCCCGCACAACAGCCCGGCGCCCCACAACCTAAGCAGGCAGAGGTTTAACGTTTATCACATGAGCGGAAAAAAAAATTAAAAAGTAGGATGTTTATGTCATTGTGCTATACTCGGGATTAAAGAAAATGAAAACCTAAAAGATCTTGTATGAGGCCCAGTCTCAACTTGGCCGGTAAATAGTAGAACAGCATAGTTCCAAAATAGAATCATCGATCACGAAATAAACAATGATACACGATTTTCTGTTTCGAGTTCGATGAGCTCCTATTCAGCTTCTTCAATACTGCCGGGTGTTACCAAGAGCACCGTTTTGTTACACACTTGTGGAGCAAATCACATTTTCACAGGAGTTAAGGTGAGGACAGAATAAGTTAATAGCGACCTAATGCAGTGAATGATTTATATAAACGGGTATTGAGTAAAGATACAAATAGAAATAATTTAAAACATGCGACAAAAGAATGAAAGAAATATCGATCTTGTTTACTCGTCACGAACGCAGGATCGAATCTTAGACCATCGGATTTTGCGATCTGAAGTTCACCCACATAGCTATATATTTCTCGTTACTGAGCCAAGACATACAGTAGATACATGAAGGATCATCCTGCATACTTCTTAGATCATTAATGTCGAAAGTTTCATGTCTTCAAATACATAATGATAGAAGGGAAATTTTAAGCTCTTTCGTGACGAAGGAAAAAATCATTTGTAACCGACGACCGAAAAAAAACCCTACTCGTCAGATCAGGTTAAACGACAGATTAAATATCAATGCCGGCTAACATGTGGAGAAACATACCAGACCTTGAAGTAGCTTATTTATCTTCCCATGAGGGGTCTATGACGCTCTGATTCCAGTATCATGTGCGTCACTTGTCTGTACGAACTGTTATACAATTATTTATGGTCTCGCTTACAGCATCCAAACTCAGCAAAGAATTCTGGAGCTCAAAGAGACAGAGCTAAGGCCTCAGATTTCTCTCACAAATTAAAGACAACTGTTTCAGTAACAGTTTATTAATAAAATTCTTGTAGGATAAATTGAGGGTTTCTGTAAACAAAGATGCATGGAGCACATAGATTTAAAAAATTTTTAATATATTCCTCAGATATTTCTTTAAGAAGAATACTTATGGTATTCGCTTTAATTCTTTCCAAGACGCGAAACGATTTAAATATGCTTTTTTCTAGATACAAAGAGAAGTCAAGTATTTTCCTTGGAAAAGAACTTTGTTGGAGTTAAATTTATTACAAGCATTCTTGAGGTGAGGAAACATAATCAAGAAATATGTAGCATTATAATCGAAAGACGAGAAAATTGGAAAAAAAATCTACATAAAGAATACATATTATTGATGTGATTTCTTTAGCTTTGTATCTCCCTCTGGTGATTTCACTTGACACCTACACTTTTGACTGCAAAAAATATTTAGTGCAGAATTGGCGGGAGTTATTTACAAGAAAAAAGCTTACCGTTATTATTTTTAGAAACTTTATGAAGTCGTCTCGGTGAGAGCGGAAAATGAAAATTTGAGAGAATTGTAACGCTAAGATGACAAAAAACAAATTTGTATCATACTGAACGAGGGATATATCGAGTTGATCACTTGAAGAGAAATTGCATCGGTACAATATAATTCACGCTGTGGATTCATCCTTATCGATTCAGTTATGACAGAGTGTAACATGTCCTGCCCTAAGAAGAAAAGGGGTTTTGCGGATTGCGAGTATTTTGCACTAAAAGGGAAAGAGCTGAATTTAAATTACAGAATTAATAAATCGCCATGGAGAAACATGTAAACAAGAAATAATCATCCAAAGAACAAAAAAAACAAACAAACAAAAAAACAAGCGCAATAACTTTCTTAAAGAAGAACAGCAATTTTGATCACGAAACTGAGTATTAGATGAGGTTAGATCTTTCAAACTCGTCAATATGTTACCATTATTTTTTTAATGGAAATTGTTGTAAAGCAAAACGTTAGTCTCAATATTTTGAGGCATGTAGAATTAACAAATGACATCGTTTAGAGATCAGAGGGATTCAGAGGATCAATTTTCATTGTGCAACTGATTAGAGCTGTAGAGCTCATGTTATTTATAATGAAAGATGGCAGTCTTATTTTTCTTGCGGCTGACAACAATCAACTTTAATACAGTCGAATTTTCTCGGTTTATTGTTGTCAGATGCAGAAATGTTTCATTGGTTTTTCTCATTTGACTCGTGGTTCAGTAGTTTGCACGCGATGCAATTTCCTAAATCCTTAACTCCTGGAGGTGATATAACTTGTAACTTATTCTTGTAATATCAATACATTATCCAGCAAACAGGCAATGAGAATACTCAAAGTTTTATCAGGTAGAATTCGTTCTCTTTTAACTAACACTAAATTTCCGCATCTACTTTGAAAAGAAACATGTAGCAGCTAGAGGAGAGAATTAACAATTAGATCACGGGAGTTAAAGATTTAATTATACGTGATCTTTATGCGGCAGAAGCGCGTGATGAGTATGTGACATAACGTGCTGTATATAATTGTAGATCTTGTCAAAGTCAAAACCAGCAAATATCTTTCGAAAACAAACGAAGTTTGAAACAAAGCTCGAGGTTGAAAAAAAACATACACAATTCCTACATTTCTTTTGATATCGTAACATTCGCGACATATATATGTTATTTGCCGGCTGGGAGGTCCGTATGGTGAAAAACTGTGACCGAGGTCTTGAAAATACTGCCCGAGGCCGTAGGCCGAGGGCAGCATTTTCAAGACCGAGGTCACAGTTTTTCACCATACGGACCGACCCTTAGCCGGTAAATAACATATTTATTGTTTTTAAACTTGACGAAATTCTTTCCGAAAGAACCCGAATGATTTATGGCCGTAAATACGGCAAGATCTTCCATAAACTGAACAATTTTTGAGTGAGTAAATGGTAGTTAAAACAGAGGTGATGCAAATTTAAGAGAGATGCCTCGGCGAAACATTTTCATTTCCGTAACGATAAAGGTGATTTAAAAGGCTTCCAAACCAACTTTGAAACATTACTTTTACAAGTATCTGTCACAATCTGACACCTGTCAATTAGAGAGCGCGCAAAAAAAAAAAAAGAAAGCGTAGGAACATTTGAAAACCAACAGAACTTAGTTTGGCAAGGACTGTCACGACAATGTTTTCTTCAAAATCAGTTAATGATCTAACGGAGAGTATTATTCACTCTCATCGACCATTCATTCATGTACGAAGATTTACCTCTGTTTATTAAGTAAACGGCGAGGAAAGTAATTGTGAGTAAATTCAATTTTTTTTATTTTGAAGTTGTGAGAGTTTGCTCGTTTGTTTGCTGTAATGGCGTGTTTAACTCTGATCTTTCCTTCACAAAAACTAAATTCGAACGGCACACTCCAACGAGACACAAGGGAATGTAATGCGGCCTCTTCTCAAAAAATTCCTTCAATTTCTGTTGTGCAATTTAAGGTACAAATGTCCAAATTGAACGGAATTGGAAAGACTCACCAGGAGCGTATATTTGATGTAGAACTTAAATTAAAACTTCGCTCGCTCTTTCACTACGAACAAATTGCTCGAGAAAATTCAGATATTAAATGAATGAAAGTTCCATCGTTCAGTTTAACTGTAACCAAATATCTCATGTTTCAACTTTCTGGGTACTTTTTGTAAACGATTAAAATTAATTGCAGACGGTTTGTAGGCCGCTTGTCAACCAACGTAATGACACTATTGTTTATACAAATTCATTCTGAAACCAATATTTTTCTGTCAACCAAAGTGATTTGATAGAGAGAAAAGAGAGGATTCATAAGTTATTTATCGGCTTGAGGTAGTGACCGACTTGTTTGCTTTAAAATACTGCCCAGCCGGAAAACGAGGTATATTTATGAAAAATGACAACGAAAGTTGGGATGTACTCGACGACTCACGAAAGCGTTACCGTGGCCCGTGGGCAGAGATAGGAAAATACTGACCGGGTAAAGAACCAATCAGATTGCAAGATTCGTTACCGTGCCCTCTAAAAAAACAATAAATGGTAAGAATAACGGTAATATGGTTGTCGGTGAAATACCAGAATTTTTTCAGTTTCCAAGACGTGACATATGCATATCCACCGCACGCGGTAAATGTACCATTTATATCTTCACATATAAAAGTATCAAAGTCGTCATTAGAATCGAATTTATCAATATGACAGTTTTACTTTCCATGTAGGCTTTTCTTTATGGTTCTATAAGAAATTTTTGTATTACAATGTCCGAAATTGAATTGGTTTTCCGATGACCTGGGCGTCGGTGCAGCGGATCTCTATTTTCGATGCTCCTATTTAAAAAATTGTATTTGATGCAAGTTTTCAATCAATATCTTTAAATAAAAAGAATGATACATGTCCACTTTTGGATACGAAGACATCCGCTTAAATTGAATTATCTATTTGAAGGTGTAAAAGATGTCATAAACACTCGATGGTAAAATTCGTATCCACGCACGATTATCTAATACCCCCTAGATGCGTTTCCATTCCTGAACAAGCGTGAGCCTAAGAAGGCTGTACATCGGCCAATTTCTCTCACTGCATTTTAAGGACCGAGACGAAGACTTCCTCAGCAAAGGATTGAAGGATATATTACATGATAACAAAATATTTTCCTGCACCATGGAATTACCAAATGAATCTACTAGTCTCGTTGTGATTTTCTTTTTTGTTTTGTTTTGTTTTCATTTGGGACGAATCCGTGACCTCATGTGTAAACCAAAAATACCGGAGAAGCTTTTATTCATATGACAAAAATAAGCTGTTTAGTTACGACAAAGTATCAAGGTAGTCATTAGTACCGAATTTATCAAAATGACAGTTTTACTTTCCATGTAGACTTTTTTTTTTATCTTTTTTTTGTTTGCTTTTTTTTTTTAGGTGAAGCTGAATTAAAAATTTTTTTAAGGAAATACTTTTTGTAATAAGAAATTTTTGTATTGCAATGTCCGAAATTGAATGTGTTTTCCGACGAGCTGCAGCGGATCTCTATTTTCGATGGCCCTATTTAAAAAATTGTACTGGATGCAAATTTTTAAAATAAACTGTTTAGTTACGACATTATACAGGGTATTCAATAGGTATTCAACAAGCATTTCCTTTTTTTTCTCCTTCTTTGGGGAATCAACGATGGAAACAAAAGAAAACACATGTTGCACTCTTGGGTGGCCGAGCAGAATGAGGACACAGGTTTTCTTGCTCGCTCGAGGGTCCCACCACAACGTAGAAATGGCACAGAAATTAGGTAAACGTGTCAAGAAAAGTGAAAATTTTAATCCCAGAACCACGATGACTACGATTTCTTGATCATGTATGAAAACGAAGTCTCGTCAACGACACGATTAATTATTCTGGTTTTTTAAACGCTTTGGAACATCGAAGGTGAATAAATTTTTGTCTTCAAATATTCGAACTACGTATCTACAAGGTGGTTAGTAATATAATTTCTAACTGGTTATCTGTCAGAGTTCAGTTTTAGTAGATATACCTATTAACGCGATGACGGATAAAATGGGCACGATGCTTGAGTGTTTACATCGTGCGTTGGAAAATAAAAATTTGGGCTCAGTAAATACTGATACTGGAGCAAAATTCTGTTGTATGGGGATTGAACCCTCGACCTCCTGCAAGGCAGTCCGGCGCCCTACAACCTAAGCAGGCAGTGGTGTAACGACTATCACATCAACAAAAAAATTAAAAAGTAGGATGTTTATGTCATTGTGCTATATTCGGGATTAGAGAAAAAGAAAACCTAAAAGATCTTGTATGAGGCCCAGTCTTTACTTGGCGTATAATTAGTGAAAAAGCATAGCTACAAAATAGAATCATGGATCACGAAATAAACAATGATACACGATCTTCTGTTTCGAATTTGATTAGCTCATATTCAGCTTCCTCAATACTGCTCGTGTTACCAAGTGCACCATTTTGTTAAACACTTTTGGGGCAAATCACATCTTCACAGGAGTTAAGGTGAGGACAGAATAAGTTAATAGCGACTTAATGCAGTGAATGAGATAAACGGATATTGACTAAAGATACAAATATAAATAATTTATAACATGAGGCAAAAGAATGAAAGAAATACCGAGCTTGTTTACTCGCCACGAACGCAGGATCGAATCTTAGACCATCGGATTTTACGATCTGAAGCTCTCACATATAACTATAGATTTCTCGTTAATGAGCCATGACATGCAATGGATACATAAAGGATCATCCTGCATACTGCTTTGATCATCAATGTCGAGAGTTTCATGTCTTCAAATACATAAGGATAGAAAGGAAATTTCAAGCTCTTTCGTGACAAAGGAAAAAATCATTTTTAACCGACGACCGAGAATAAAAAACCCTATCTGTCAGATCAGGCTAAACGACAGATTAAATATCAATGCTGAGCTTATTTATCTTCTCATGAGGGGTCTATGACGCTGCAGCATTTCTGATTCCAGTATCATGTAGGTCATTTGTCTGTACGAACTGTTATACAATTATTTATGGTCTCGCTTACTGCATCCAAACTCAGCAAAGAATTCTGGAGCTCAAAGAGACAGAGAACTACGGCCTCAGATTTCTCCTCCAACTTAAAGGCAACTGGTTCAGAAATAATGTATTCATAAAATTTCAGTAGGATACACTGAGGGTTTCTGTACACAAAGATGCATGGAGTACACAGATTTAAAAAATTTTGAATATCTTCCTCGGATATTTCTCTAAGAACGGTACTTATGGTATTCGCTTGAATTCTTTCCAAGACGTGAAACGATTTAAATATGCTTTTCTCTAGAAACAACGAGAAGTCAAGTATTTTTCTTGGAAAAGCACTTTATCGGAGTTAAAATTATTGAAAGTATTCTTGAGGTGAGGAAAGATACTGAAGAAATATGTAGCATATTATAATCGAAAGACGAGAAAATTGGAAAAAATTTACATAAAGAATATATATTATTGATGTGATTTCTTCAGCTTTGTATCTCCCTCTGGTGATTTCACTGGACACCTACGCTTTTGACTGCACAAATATTTAGTGCAGAATTGGCGGGAGTTATTTACAAGAAAAAGGCTAACCGTTATTATTTTTAGAAACTTTATGAAGTTGTTACGGTGAGAGCGGAAAATGAAAATGTGAGAGAACTGTAAAGCTAATGGGAAGATGACCAAAAACAAATGTGTATCATATTGAACGAGGGATATATCGAGTTGATCACTTGAAGAGAAATTGCATTGGTACAATATAACTCACGGTGTGAATTCTTGCTTGTCGATTCATGCTTATCGATTCAGTTATGGCAGAGTGTAACATGTCCTGCTCTAAGAAGAAAGGGGCTTTTGCGGATTGCAATTGTTTTGCACTAAACGAAAAAGAGCTGAATTTTAATCACAGAATTAATTAATCGCCATCGAGAAACATGTAAACAAGTAATAATCATAAAAAGGATAAAAAACGAAAAAGCAAGCACAATAACTTTCTTAAAGAAGAACAGCAAGTTTGATCACGAAACTGGGCATTAGATGAGGTTAGATCTTTCAAACTCGCGAATATGTTACCTTCATTTTTTCATCGAAATTATTGTAAAGCAAAACGTTATTCTCAATATTTAGAGGCATGTAGAATTAACAAATGACATCGTTTAGAGAAAAGAGGGATTAAGAGGATAGCAATTAAACAGATACAAATCAATTTTCATTCTGCAACCGATTTGAGCGGTAGAGCTCATGTTATTTATAATGAAAGATCGCAATCTTAATTTTCTTGCGGCTGACAACAATCAAGTTTAATTTCAGTCGAATTTTCTCGGTTTACTGTCCTCAGATGCGGAAATGTTTCATTGATTTCTCTCATTTGACCCGTGGTTTAATAGCTTGCACGCGTTACAATTTCCTAAGTCCTAAAACTCCTGGAAGTGATATAATTTGTAACTTATCCCTGTAATATCAATACATTATCCAGCAAACAGGCAATGAGAATACACAAAGTTTTATTAGGTAGAATTCGTTGTCTTTTAACTAACAACAAATTTCCGTGTCTACTTTGAAAGGAAACATGGAGCAGCTAGAGGGGGGAATTAACAATTAGATCACGGGAGTTCAACGTTTAACTGTACGTGATGATTTTGCGGCGGAAGCGCGTGATGAGCATGTGACAAAGCTAGATAACGTGCTGTATATAATTATAGCTCTCGTCAATATCAAAACCAGCAAATATCTCTCGGAAACAAACGAAGTTTGAAACAAAGCTCGAGGTTGAAAAAAAAAATATACACAATTCGTACGTTTCTTTTGATATTGTAACATTTCCGGTAGATGATAAGAATAACGGTAATATGGTTGTCGGTGAAATACCAGAATTTTTTCACTTTCCAAAACGTGACATCTCCACCGCACGCTGTAAATGTACCATTTATATCTTCACATCTAAAAGTATCAAGGTCATCATTAGAACCGAATTTATCAGCATGACAATGTCACTTTCCATGTAGGCTTTTTTTATGGTATTTTTTTACCTGAAGCTGAATACAATTCTTTTTTTAAGGAAATACTTCTTGTAATAAGAAATTTTTGTATTGCACCGTCGGAAATTGAAATGGTTTTCCGACGAGCTGAGCGTCGGTGCAGCGGATCTCTATTTTCGATGTTCCTAATTAAAAAATTGTATTTGATGCAAGCTTTCAATCAATATCTTTTAAATAAAAAGGATGATACATGTCCACTTTTGGATACGAACATATATGCTTGAATTGAATTATCTATTTGAAGGAGGAAAAGATGTCACGTACACTCGATGGTAAAATTCGTATCCACGCGCGATTATCTAATACCTACTATATGTGTTTGCATTCCTGAACAAGTGTGACCCTAAGAAGGCTGTACATCGGCCAATTTCTCTCACTACATTTTAAGGACCGAAACGAAGACTTCCTCAGCAAAGGATCAAAGGATATATTACATGATAACAAAATATTGTCATGCACCATGGAATTACCAAATGAATCTGCTAGTCTTGTTATGATTTTTGTTTGTTTTGTTTTGTTTTCATTTGGAACGAATCTGTGACTTCATGTTTTAACCAAAAATACCAGAAAAGCTTTTATTCATATGACAAAAATAAACTGTTTAGTTACGACATTATACGAGGTATTCAACAAGCTAAAAGCATTTTTTTTTTCCTTTTTTGGGAATCAACGAGGGAATCAAAAGAAAACACATTTTGCACGCTTTGGTTGCCGATCAGAGCACAGGTTTTCTTGCTCGCTCGCGGGTCCCACCACAACATATAAATAGCAGAGAAATCGGGAGAACGTGTCAACAAAAGTGAAAAATTCAACACCAGAATCACGATGACTACGATTTCTTGATCACGTATGAAAACGAAACCTCGTCAACGACACGAATAATTATTCTGGTTTTTTAAACGCTTTGGAACATCAATCCACCTCCTTGCGAAACTTGACTCGGTTATCGTCGACGGTGAATAAATTTTAGCCTTCAAATGTTGAGACTACGTATCTACAAGGTGGTTAGTAATATCATTTCTAACTGCTTATCTATCAGAGCTTTAGTAGATATACTTTTTCGCACGCTGACAGAAAACATGGGCACGATGTTTGAGTGTTTACATCGTGCGCTGTAAGATAAAAACGTGGGCTCAGTAAGTGCTGATATTGGAGCAGAATTCTGTTGTGTAGGGCTTGAACCCTCGACCTCCTGCACGGCAGTCCAGCGCCCTACAACCTAAGCAGGCGGTGGTTTAACGGCCATCACATCAGCAAAAAAAATTAAAAAGTAGGATGTTTATGTCATTGTGCTATACTCCTGATTAATGAAAATGAAAACCTAAAAGATCTTGTATAAGGCCCAGTATCAACTTGGAGTATAAATAGTGAAACAGCATAGCTACAAAATAGAATCATGGATCACGAAATAAACAATGATACACCATTTTCTGTTTCGTGTTCGATGAGCTCATATTCAGCTTCTTCAATACTGCTGGTGTTACCAAGTGCATCGTTTTGTTAGACGCTTGTGGGGCAAATCACATTTTCAACAGAGTAAGTTAATGACGACCTAATTCAAGGGATGAGATAAACGAGTATTGACTAAAAATACAAATAGAAATAATTTGAGACATGAGACAAAAGAATGAAAGAAATATCGATATTATTCACTCGTCACGAAACGGGATGGGAGGGGAGGGAAGGAAAACCTTAACTTTCCTCTCAAGGACTCGAATCTTAGACCATCGGATTTTACGATCTAAAGTTCACCCACATAGCTATAGATTTCTTGTTAATGAGCTATGACATACAATGGATACATAGAGGATCATCCTGGATACTGCTTAGATCATCAATGTCGAAAGTTCCATGTCTTAAAATACATAATGAAAGATAGGACATTTCAAGCTTCTTCTTGACAAAGAGAAAAAACCATTTTTAACCGACAACCGAAAAAAAAACCTCCCTTTCAGATAAGCTGAAACGACAGATTTGTTATCAATTCTGAAATGTAGAGAAAGTTACAGCGATGGAATTTACTAAATCTTTAAACTCCTGGAGGTGATATAATATCAGTACATCCAGCAAACAGGCAATGAGAATACTCAAAGTTTTATCAGGTAGAATTCGTTGTCTTTGAACTAACACCAAATTTCCGCATCTACTCTGAAATAAAAGATGTAGCAGCTTGAGGAGAGAATTAACAATTAGATCACGGGAGTTAAACGTTAATTGTACGCGATGATTGTGCGGCACAAGCGCATGATGAGCATGTGATAAAGCTAGATAACGTGCTGCGTATAATTATAGCTCTCGTCAGTATCAAAACCAGCTATTATCTCTCGGAAACAAACGAAGACTGAAACAAAACTCGAGGTTAAAATAAAAAGATGCAAAAAAAAAAAAAACCACAATCCCTAAGTTTCTTTTGATACTGTATCAGTCACGATATCTAGTTATAATCACGGTAATATGGTTGTCAATTCCAAAACGTGACATCTCCACCGCACGCTGTAAATGTACCATTTATATCATCGCATCGCGCAGAATGCCTGGACATCATTTATTATTCATCAGCACTGAAGCGGGAGTTTGAATGCACTCGCGCCTTGAAAAGCCCATAATTAGAGAAAAAAGGGCGGAAACTAGCTTAGCAGCGTTCATAAAACTCGGTTTTCCAATTGCCAGAATCAATAATTGAGAATCTCAAGAACGGGTTTTTGAAGAGGAAAGGCTAATCTTTAATTTAAGCTTAAAAAGAGGAAGTTTGAGAAAGTATAAGGACTATTCCTGAGCCTTTGAAAATGACGAAAAAACGGACATTTTTAGTATGAAGGCCGATTTCAAAAGCGATTTTTCAAAAACTCAATCCGGCTTCCAAAAACCCAAGAGCGGGAAATAGAAAATGGATCTTTCCTGAAACAATGCGTTTTAACTTGGAAAATTGGTGAACGACAACCACTATTCTTTGCAGTTTTAAAATTTGTAGTCGAAGTTCCTTTCGAAAAATGGATTGGTCGAGAAAGCTGAAAATCAGTGACCTCGTTCAACTCCTTAATGACCTCACAGGACATCAACCTAACCTTCCAAAAAAACCCAGGGAAACCTGATCTTATTTCTAAGATAACTGCGACAGCTAATCTAAGGTCAAACTAACTTGCAACCCTGTAAAATTTTTGAAAAAAAAAATTATTATTATTGAAGAGCAAAGATGTTTATGAAACAAGAAATTCTTATTGTTTGACCTCAGAATATAGCAAATATGTTTATAAAATGTGAAATTACAATTGTTTGATCTCAGAATACTGGAAATATGTTTATAAAACAAGAAATTATTGGGTTTTTGGAAGCCGGTTTGAGTTTTTGAAAAATCCCTTTTGAAATCGGCCTTCATGCTAAAAATGTCCGTTTTTTCATCATTTTCAAAGGCTCAGGAATAGTCTTTATACTTTCTTAAACTTCCCCTTTTTAAGCTTAAATTAATGATTAACCCTTCCTCTTCAAAAACCCGCTCTTGGTTTTCCCACTTATAACTTCTGGCAATTGAAAAACTGAGTTTTATGAACGCTACTAAGCTAGTTTCGGCTCTTTCTTCTCTTTTTTTTTCCGGTTGTCGGTTAAAAATGGTTTTTTCCCTTTGTCACGAAGAAGCTTGAAATGTCCTATCTTTCATTATGTATTTTAAGACATGGAACTTTCGACATTGATGATCTTAGTAGTATGTAGGATGATCCTTTATGGATCCATTGTATGTCATAGCTCATTATCAAGAAATCTATAGCTATGTGGGTGAACCTCAGATCGTGAAATCCGATGGTCTAAGATTCGAGTCCTTGAGAGGAAAGTTAAGGTTTTCCTTACCTCCCCTCCCATCCCGCGTTCGTGACGAGTGAATAAGATCGATATTTCTTTCATTCTTTGGTCTCATGTCTCAAATTATTTCTATTTGTATCTTTAGTCAATACCCGTTTATCTCATTCACTGCATTCGGTCGCAATTAACTTATTCTGTCCCCACTTTAACTCCTGTGAAAATGTGATTTGCCCCAGAAGTGTGTAACAAAACGGTGCACTTGGTAACACCAGCAGTATTGAAGAAGCTGAATATGAGCTCATCGAAAAGGAAAAAAGGCTACAAATAGAATCATGGATCGCAAAATAAACAATGATACACCATTTTATGTTTCGAGTTCGATGAAATCATGTTCAGCTTCTTCAACATTGCTGGCGTTACCAAGTGCACCGTTTTGTTACACACTTGTGGGGCAAATCACATTTTCAAAGGAGTTTAGGTGAGGGCAGAATAAGTTAATAGCGACTAAATTCAGTGAATGAGATTAAAGGGTATTGACTAAAGATACAAATAGAAATAATTTGAGATATGCGACAAAAGAATGAAAGAAATACCGATCTTATTTACTCGTCACGAAGGCAGGATCGAATCTTACACCATCGGATTTTACGATCTGAAGTTCTCAGATCTAGCTATAGATTTCTCGTTAATGAGCCATGACATACAGTGTATACAAAAAGGATCATCCTGCATACTGCTAAGATCATCAATGTCGAAAGTTTCATGTCTTAAAATACATAGTTTGACGCTCTCGACCATCAAATCTTGTTTGCCAAATTGGAGCACTATGGTATCCGTGACGTGGCTCTGCAGTGGTTTAAAAGCCACTTTTCTTGTCGCCAGCATTTTGTCCAATTCAATCAAGCTTGCTCTCCAATGCAAACCATCAAGTGTGGTGTCCCTCAAGGTTCGATTTTAGGCCCTCTATTGTTCATTCTACACATAAATGACCTCTCTAATGCCTCTGAATTAACAGACCCTCTGCTTTCGCTGAGGACACCAATATCTTTTATTCTCACTCAAACCAAAATTGCTTTGAATCCGTACTTAATGATGAACTCCAAGACATTGATGTTTGGCTAAAATGCAATAAGCTCTCAGTTAATATAAAGAAAGCTAACTGCGTAATTTTTAAACCCAGACAGAAGAAATTTAACTCCGGCATTTCTCTCTCCTTTGGAGGTGAACCCCTAGTTTAACATAACCAAATTCCTTAGGGTCGACATTTATAATCATCTCACCTGGAAACACCATATTAGGTATTATATTCAGGTCTCGCTTATTCCTATCCTCTACAACCAAACTCACTTCGTACTACACCTTAATTTATCCTTATATCGTCTATTGTAACTGCGCCTGGTCGTCCACATACGTATCTAACTTAAATAGAATTTATTACTTGCAAAAGCGAGCTGTGCGGACTATCACCAACTCAGACTATCGAGCCTATTCCGCTCCTTTATTCTCCAAACTAGAAATTTTAGATATTTTCCAAGTCAATACGTTTGAAATCGCCAAATTCATGTTTTATTATAGAAATAACTTATTGCCTCCATTGCTTCTCAATCTTTTTGTAACGAATAGCCAAATTCACAACTATGGTACCAGAACAGCCGATAATTATCGAACGCATTTGTGCCGTACAAATCTCAAGCAATTTACAATTCTCCACCAAGGTCCTAAAATTTGGAGCTCTCTTCCTGTTTCAGTCACTCGTTCGTCAAACCTTCTTAGTTTTAAGACGAAAATGCAAGAGCTTTTACTGAAATAATCACTAAATTGGCTTTGCCGCACATTCGCAGCACTTTTTCTTTACTTTATTTATTAATGTAAGTGAGGTGGCTCTCCCATAAGCCCGATGGCTTCCTGGGTCTCCCCGCCTTCTAGCTATAACCGCTGTAAATAAGTTTTTCTATTGCGTAAATAAGGGAAATAGAAGATAATAATGATGATAATGATAGAAAGGAAATTGTAGGCTCTTTCGTGACAAAGGAAAAAATCATTTTTAACCGACGACCGAAAAAAAAGAACCCTATCGGTCAGGTCAAGTTAAACGACAGATTAAATATCAATGCTGACATGTAGATAAACATACCAGACCTTGAGGTAGCTTATTCATCTTCCCATGAGAGATCTACGAAGCTGCAGCATTTCTGATTCCAGTATCATGTGTGTCACTTGTCTGTATGAACTATTATACATTTATTTATGACCTCGCTTACTGCATCCAAACTCAGCAGACAATTCTGGAGTTCAAAAAGACAGAGAGCTAGGGCCTCAGATTTCTCTTCCAACTTAAAGACAACTGGGTCAGTAACAGTTTATTCATAAAATTCCTGTAAGATGCACTGAGAGTTTCTGTACACAAAGATGCATGGAGTACATAGATTTAAAAAAATTTTGAATATCTTCCTCGGATATTTCTTTAAGAAGAGTACTTATGGTATTCGCTTTAATTCTTTACATGACGCCAAACGACTTGAATATGATTTTCTTTAGATACAACGAGAAGTCAAGTATTTTTCTTAGAAAAGAACTTTACTGGAGTTAAATTCATTGCAAGTACTCTTCCGGTGAGGAAAGATAATGAAGAAATATGTAGCATTTTATGATCGAAAGACGAGAAGATTGGAAAAAAATTTACATAAAGAATACATATTATTGATGTGATTTCTTTAGCTTTGTATCTCCCTCTGGTGATTTCACTTGACACCTACACTTTTGACCGCAAAAGTTTTCAGTGTAGAATTGGCGGGAGTTATTTACAAGAAAAAAGCTTACCGTTATTGTTTTTAGGAACTTTATGAAGTTGTCACGGTGAGAGCGGAAAATGGAAATGTGAGAGAACTGTAACGCTAATGGGAAGATGACCAAAAACAAATGTGTATCATATTGAACGAGGGATATATCGAGTTGATCAATTGAAGAGAAATTGCATTTTGTACAATATAACTCACGGTGTGAATTCATCCTTATCGATTCAGTTATGGCAGGGTGTAACATGTCCTGCTCTGAGGAGAACAGGAGTTTTGCGGATTGCGAGTGTTTTGCACTAAAAGAAAAAGAGCTGAATTTAAATCACAGAATTAATTAATCGCCATGGAGAAACATGTAAACAAGTAATAATCATAAAAGGAATAAAACAAACAAACAAACAAAAAAACAAGCACAATAACTTTTTTTTAAGAAGAAAAGCAATTTTGATCACGAAACTGGGCATTAAATGAGGTTATATCTTTCAAACTCGTGTGTTACCATGTGTTACCATCATTTTTTCATCGAAATTATTGTAAAGCAAAATATCGTTCTTGATATTTTCGGGCATGTAGGATTAACAAATGTCATCGTGTGGGGAATAGAAGGATTCAGAGGATAACAGTTTAACAGGTACAAATCAATTTTCATTCTGCAACTGATTAGAGCTGTAGAGCTCATGTTATTTATAATGAAAGATTGCAATCTTATTTTTTTGCGGCTGACAACAATCAAGGTTAATTTCAGTCAAATTTCCCGGTTTATTGTTATCAGATGTGAAGATATTTCAATGGTTTCTCTTATTTGACTCGTGGTTTAATAGTCTGCACGCGGTACAATTTCCTTAAGCCTTAAACTCCATAGAAGTGATATAACTTGTAACTTGTCCCTGTAATATTAATACGTTATCCAGCAAACAAGTAATCAGAATACTCAACGTTTTATTAGGTAGAATTCGTTATCTTTGAACTAACACCAAATTTCTGTATCTACTTTGAAATGAAACATGTAGCAGCTAGAGGGGAGAATTAACAATTAGATCACGGGAGTTAAAGGTTTATCTGTGCGTGATGATTGTGCGGCAGAAGCGCGTGATGAGCATGTGACAGAGCTAGATAACGTGCTGTATATAATTAAAGCTCTCGTCAATATCAAAACCAGCAAATATCTCTCGAAAACAGACGAAGTTTGTAACAAAACTCGAGGTTGAAAAAAAAAACACAATTCCTACGTTTCTTTTGATATCTTAACATTCGCGATGTATAGTAATAATAACGGTAATATGGTTGTCGGTGAAATACCAGAATTTTTATAGTTTCCAAAACGTGACATCTCCACCGCACACTGTAAATGTACTATTCATATCATCACATGTCTTGGTTTCAAAGTCGTCATTAGAAAAGAAGTTATCAACATGACAGTCTTACTTTCCTTGTAGGTTTTTTAAATTTTTTTTTTTTTTTACCAGAAGCTAATTCAATTCTTTTTTAAAGGAAATAGTTCTTGTAATGAGAAATTGTTGAATTACATTGTCCGAAATTGAATTGATTTTTGGCGAGCTGAGTTTCGGTGCTGTGGATCTCTGTATTCGATGCTCCTATTTAAAAAATAATATTTGATTCAAATTTTCAATCAATATCTTTTGAATAAAAAGGATGATACATATCGGCCTATGGATACGAATTTATCTGCTTGAATTTAATTATCTATTTGATGGAGTAAAAGATGTCATGAACACTCGATGATAAAATTCGTATCCACGCGCGGTTACCTAATACCTCATATATGGGTGAGCATTACTGAACAAGCGTGAGCTTAAGAAGACTGTACATCGGCCAATTTCCCTCACTACATTTTAAGGACCAAGGCGAAGGCTTCTTCAGGAGCAGATCAAAGGATGTATCACACGATAACAAAAAATATTGATGCACTATGGAATTACCAAATAAATCTGTGACCTCTGTTTTAGCCAAAAATGCTGGAAAAGCTTTAATTCACGTGACAAAAATTAACTATTTAGTTACGACATTATACGAGGTATTCAACAAGCTACAAGCATTTCTTTTTTTCCTTTTGTGGGGATTCAAAGTGGGAATCGAAAGAGAACATATTTTGCGCTCTTGGGTAGCCGCTCAGAGCACGGGTTTTCGGCTCGCTCGCGGGTCCCACTTTAACGTATAAATAGCAGAAAAACTGGGTAAACGTGTCAACAAAAGTGAAAATTTCAACCCCAGAGCCATGCTGATGACTACGATTTCTCGATCACGTATGAAAACGAAACCTCGTCAACAACACGATTAATTAATCTAGTTTTTTAAACGCTTTGGAACATCAACACACCTCCTCGCGAAACTTGACACGGTAATCGTCGACGGTAAATAAATTTCTGTCTTCAAATGTTCGAACTACGTATCTACAAGATGGTTAGTAGTATCATTTCTAACTGGTTATCTGTCAGAGTTCGGTTTTAGTAGATATACCTTTTCGGGCGATGACGGACTAAAGGGGCTCAATGTTTGCGTGTTTACATCGTGCGCTGGAAGATAAAACTGCGGGCTCACTTAATTCTGATCTTGGAGCAGAATCCTGTTCTGTACGGCAAGATCACTTCAGCGGCTTCACGAAAATTTCCTAAATTTCCCAATCACCATCATATTGCAGAAGATTCTCTTTTGATCAGCAATTCGTTCACAAATAATTTTAAAGTTCTCTTTTGCTTTGCGATGTCGAAATTTTTTGGTTTTTATTTTTAGTTTCATTTCGCTTTCATTCTACTTCCTCCGCCAAATGCTCATGGCTTGGCAGTGAATTCACTCGATGGCCTATAAGATTAAGCTACGCAGGAGTCTGCGGGTTGCGCTTGGCTTTCAATTTGTTGTAGATGAAGTTTCTTGATAACAAGAGTTTTGATGAATAGGACACTTTCCAATGCCATCTTCTCCAGTCCCTCAAAATAACCTCGTATTCAGCGCCTTTTTTTAATTTGAAGTGAAAAAATCGGGTCCTCCCCAAAATAATCTGGAAAAGGGCCTGCTACTTCCAGTTATTCAAAATTTCGTGGCTCCTTCAAAAAAAAAATTAATGTAATATTTTCTTTACTAGAACTTAGGAATTTGTTAAAAAAAGACTTTGTCTAGCAATTTTCGATAGCTTGAGGGAAATTTCAGACGTGCGCTTTGCAGAAGAACAGAGACCTTACACTCGCTTCCACGGGTCAATACACGTGTTTCTTTACGCAATAGGCTCGCGGGGTGTTAGTAGAATTCGTTACAGTTACACAAACCCTCGAATGTGTTTCTGTTTCGAGTAAGTTTCGCGAATTCTCCCAGCCCCACACGCGATGAAATGAAGGATCATCAGAGAGAAATATAATTTTTGGTCGATGCTTAGCATTGCCTACCGGTTACAACCAGGTTGTTTATTGAAACTCACGCATTTTGATAAGGGAAAGCCTTGAATGACGTTTCAACTTATGAGACTACGAAAACAAACAAACAAACAAACAATTGAAAAAACAAACATGACACAACCCGCGGAACTTGACCGGGGCTGTCACGCAACCACAATAGCGTGGCGGAGGAAACTTTGAGATTCTTATTCTTCCTCTGTGATTTACTATACAACGTTTTCTTCGAGTTATTTTCATTTGAATCTCTTCTTTTTTTAGTTTTAAGGATGTAGCGCAGTGCAATCGATTCAATTTTATTTCTAGCTATGGCAGAAAGCAACCCCCCAACAACAGGAGAAGAACTGGAGCTGAAAAATGAATTTCCAGCCACAGGTGAGAAAAAGCAACAGGCAGAGACTTCTTTGTGGTGATTTTGTACAGTTTGTTATTAAGTATATTTTAATTCTGGTGTACTATTTTTTAGACCACTTCGACTGAAAGGTTTTTAGGAATCCACTAAATACGCCTGTATTAGAACCCTATTTCTAATTGCACATAGTTGTGATCATGAACAAAGTTGAAATATCTTCTTGGTAATTTCAGCAACAGAGGAAAGTCAAGTTACGTCAAGTGACGCTGAACTGGATGTATATAATGACTCTTTAATAGGTGAGAAAACCAGGTGAAATAAGATTGTTTAAAAGACGCCCCAGTAAATTTTTGTCACATTTATATCAAAATTTGCGTATGTTCTGTGGGTAAGTTTTTGAAACAGCAAAATATTTTTTCTTCAAATCTTCAAATTCAAGCGCTGTTATCAGTAAAATGAAAAACCAAAGGAAAAAAAACAATTTATTGCTCGATCCGATCAGGTAAAATGCATAGACATCATTAATTATTTAAAAGCAATAAAGGTGACTTAGCTTTGAGGAGCCTTAAGTTAAAGAAGAATGGGCCAAAATTTGCCTTCTAGGTTTCGTAAAACTCAGTATTCTGAGTTTTAGAAGTGCTCTCTAGTAAATCAACGCACAATGTTTTGGAGATTAACGATTTATCAAAAATTTACAACTAAAATGAACGATATTTGCGCGGAAAAGACATTATCCTTTTTGCACTTGAAAGTATTCTAAATTTGGTCATTTTTAGTATGAAAGTCATTTTCGGCAAGAGAGAGCTGTTAGTACTTGCAGACCCGTCAAAGTCGAGTTTTGAAAAATTTGCAAACGGGTAACTTTTTGAGGCCGCCAAAAGGAAAGTATTTACGCTAACACCTTCCTGTCCTTTACTGTTGAATACATGTTTGGCAGAAATTTTTACGCAATTTGAGAATTCTACAGAGAAGAGGAGGCATTTTGTCTCGGTCGTACGGCCTGTTTTGGTCTTCTAAATATTTCACGCCTCTTTAGAAAGTTATGTCAATGCCAGGCCCACACTGTAAACCACCAGCCGACAAAATGTAGAACCGCTGACTTTTATAACAGGCGAAATGGCACTTCGTGGGAAAGTGGTACTTTCCCAATCAAAAAAAACAAAAACAAAAAACATGTTTTCCGGCGCTCTTTTCTGAAGGATGGGCAAACCACGAACTCTTGTCACTCTCAACACGATGTTTCTTTTGTTATCAGAACACTAAAAAATTTTAACCTTTTTCGCTCCTGGGTTTGCTTTGCTTTATGCATTTTTTCTCAGTAACTCATGGGATTTTATATTCTGACTTGATATTTTGGAACGTGTAACGCAGGTGTAAAAGGAACTTTGGAAACCCTCTCGGCTTAAGTGTAAACCGAACAAACCTGATCTGGTTATAACCGAAGCTACAGCTAAAACTCCAAATAGCTAGCATATTTTAAAGCAAATAAATTGCACAGATAAACTCTCCTGAAGGGCGATTGTAAAAGAAATTGAGCTGAAATAGGATCTCCTGGTGAAACTTGTGATATTTTGGAAAACGTAAGCCAGGCGTAAAAGGGGTTTGTGAAAGCCTTTCCACCTAAATGTAAACCGATAAACTTGAAATGGTAATAGCCAGGCTTCAGCCCAAACTGTCGACAGCTTGCACACAAACAAAATTTACAGATATTAAACCATTCTGATCTTTTGTTTTTCGTAGCTCTGCGCTCCTTTAACCTAAAAGTTCGTTTGGAAGTATAAAGTTGTAGTATGAAGTCGTATCACTCATTACTATATCATTAACACCAAAACTGTGTGCTTTCAGGGATAGCGAAAGTATGTCTCGAGGAAGGTAACAAAGAATACAGACAAGGAGAAGCTAACAAGGCGATAAACTCCTACACGGAAGGACTTCAAGTGAACTGCAAAGATATACGGCTTAACGCCAAGCTTTATAGCAACAGGGCAACAGCTCATTTCCGTTTGGGTAAGAATTTCACATGTAAACATATAAATCTGTCGTGCAGTGTTACAAGATAACGGAATACACAATCTGCATCAAGAAAAGAAAAAAATTGAGCAACGGCAGAAAAGTAACGTAAAAACATAAATCGCCCTGTAGCGGATGAAAATTAAGCAAAGAAATGATCCTCGTTACATTTTAAGCACTTGAAGTCATGAAGGCTTCTTTGTTGCAATTCCATGTGATGACCACTTTTTTAAACCTTCTTTCCTGAATCTCATAGCAAACTACGTGGAATGTCTTAATGATGCAACAGTTGCCGTTCAATTGGAACCCACTTTAATCAAGGCTATTAAGAAAGGTGGGTTTTTCAGACATAAGCCATCAACATTCTATTCTTTGATTTTGTCAAAAGAGGATTGTGCGGTTTGTGGCAGGTAACTGCACTCCAAGTGTCAATTGTATCTGGTGTGTCAACGTATGTGATGTGGGTAAAAAGCATAAGAAAATGTCAATAAACTCTCAAATACCGCTGCCTGGTTTGTTCACGTTGTAGAGTGCCAAGGGTCGAGGGTTCAAGCCCTAGACTGGACCATCACCCTGAGTCTTAAAATATCTGAGGACAATGTGCTGCCGCCTAAGCTGTGACATCTGCAAATGGTTTGATATTCTTATCTCGGATATGGGTGAAAACCCGTAAGCCCCGTTTCCTGCATCTTCTCAGTCACTCTTAGCAGGGGACGTTACTGAACCCGGGCAGGAGGCACCTGAAAAATTACCTTTCAAAAGTTAACTGTTCAATGCAGTCTGCCCGAAAACTTCCCGAAAGGTGCTGAAAAGCGCTAAAGTGCATATTGAAGTGAAGAATGCGCGAGATAAATCCATCGTTATCATCATCAATAGCGACGCGCGGACGTACTAAAAATAGATTACGTCACTTTTGGACCCCCAGCAAAGGTCGGACAAACATTGCTGAAAGTACAATAATTCGACAGGGAGAAAATCTGTGTTGTTGGATATTTCATGCTGCAAATGGTCGCAACAAAACACTGCTGTTGGGGAGAGTGTAAAAGTGATTCTAGATTTTTTGAATGATGTTTGTCCTTTACATAAAATATCATATTGGAGTTACGCTAGTAAAGGAAAGCGGAAGTGTGACTGAGCAGCAAAAAGTAGAGCTACCAACTCTATCTCTAAGTGGTCCTCGAGAGAGATGTTGTATATTTGCCTCCTTAGACTCCGTACTGGTTTCACCATCAAGACACTGTCTGTTCTTTTAAGTACCCCAGATAAACCAATAAAGGGAACAGCAGTGCGGGATATATTTACAACGTTCATACAGTTAATGTATAAAATCTTTAGAGAAATGGAAGATGTTATGTTTCCCTACCATTTTCCACCATCAATTCCAGGATCGAGAAGATGGTGATCTCCGCTGGCGATACAGTCCTTGACACGAGTGATCAACTCTTGACGTTTGCCACTTTGTTTTGACCCTCTGCACTTTAACCAGCGCCAGCGCTTGAGTTGATCGACCGTATAATCTTCAGGCACATCCGGTTCGAATGTCCGACCCTAGTATCGCTGACATTTTAGTGACGTCATGTCTGCGCGTCGCTATTGAAGCTTAATTGCTAGCCGCTTTGCATTAGCTCCTTATTGTTCATTTTCAGTTCTTCTACAAGTTCAAATTTCCTTCATTATCACAATTTTTGTTCCCAGCTAACTGGGAAATTAAGTCCATTTTATCAATACGTTTATACCTTAACAGTGATAAATTAACTCGCACCACCAATTCTTCTCTCCTTTTCAGGAGCCAGAGCTTGTGTCGAACTTTGCTGGTATAAAGAAGCAAGGAGCTGGTCACATATGGGATTGGCAGTATCCTTTAACGAATGTTTCAAACGTGATACGAGATGCAATGCGAATAATATTTCAAGAAAAATCAGTACCTTCCAGGCAGATTCTTCCACACATAATGCAAGCGATGTTCTCTTATACTGCACTGAGCAGTTTAAAGAAGCTGAAATATTATTAACGACTCCTTTCGATTATTCTACGAAACTTTACTTAAAATACGAGGCCATATTAACTAATCCAGAGTTTCTGCTAAATGCCCCTCATTTTTGTCTTGAGACGAGCATCACCATGACGACCGAACTTAAACTATTAAATGCGCTTCAGAGCTAGTTAACAATCTCGAATAACTTGAAATCAAATCTCTTCAAGAAATCCACGCTCGAATTTTCATTCCAATTTTACAGTTTATCCAATACCCTCATTATTATTAAAACACACATTTCCATTGAATTTTCGCAAATTAACCCATGATTTAGCTACCCTTGACACGTTTTAAGATTGAAAACAATAACGAACGTCTGCTTCAATTAATAAGGAAATCGAATGCTGAACTAAATGTCAAAGCAAACAATTATGCCAGTCTCGGATGTACTTACCATAATGTTTGGCAGTTCAACACAGCAATCAAGTACCATCAACTATGTCTAGAAATTACTAAAGAAGTGGGAGACAAGACCGGAGAGGGAGCAAGTTATTGCAATCTCGGAAACGCTTATCGCAGTCTAGGAGAGTTCAAAACAGCCATCAAGTACCATCAACGTTGTCTAGAAATTGCTAAAGAAGTGGGAGACAAGGCCAGAGAGGGAAAAAGTTATGGCAATCTCGGCGTCGCTTATCAAGGTCTAGGAGAGTTCAAAACAGCCATGAAGCACCATCAACGTCATCTAGAAATTGCTAAAGAAGTGGGAGACAAGGCCGGAGAGGGAAGAAGTTATTGCAATCTCGGCAACGCTTATGACAGTCTAGGAGAGTTCAAAACAGCCATCAAGTACCATCAACGTCATCTAGAAATTGCTAAAGAAGTGGGAGACAAGGCCGGAGAGGGAAGAAGTTATGGCAATCTCGGCATCGCTTATCGCAGTCTAGGAGAGTTCAAAACAGCCATCAAGTACCATCAACGTCATCTAGAAATTGCTAAAGAAGTGGGAGACAAGGCCGGAGAGGGAAGAAGTTATGGCAATCTTGGCATCGCTTATGAGAGTCTAGGAGAGTTCAAAACAGCCATCAAGTACCATCAACGTCATCTAGAAATTGCTAAAGAAGTGGGAGACAAGGCCGGAGAGGGAAGAAGTTATGGCAATCTTGGCATCGCTTATGACAGTCTAGGAGAGTTCAAAACAGCCATCAAGTACCATCAACGTCATCTAGAAATTGCTAAAGAAGTGGGAGACAAGGCCGGAGAGGGAAAAAGTTATTGCAATCTCGGCAACGCTTATCGCAGTCTAGGAGAGTTCAAAACAGCCATCAAGTACCATCAACGTGATCTAGAAATTGCTAAAGAAGTGGGAGACAAGGCCGGAGAGGGAAGAAGTTATGGCAATCTCGGCATCGCTTATGACAGTCTAGGAGAGTTCAAAACAGCCATCAAGTACCATCAACGTCATCTAGAAATTGCTAAAGAAGTGGGAGACAAGGCCGGAGAGGGAACGAGTTATGGCAATCTTGGCATCGCTTATGACAGTCTAGGAGAGTTCAAAACAGCCATCAAGTACCATCAACGTGATCTAGAAATTGCTAAAGAAGTGGGAGACAAGGCCGGAGAGGGAAAAAGTTATTCCCATCTCGGCAACGCTTATCGCAGTCTAGGAGAGTTCAAAACAGCCATCAAGTACCATCAACGTCATCTAGAAATTGCTAAAGAAGTGGGAGACAAGGCCGGAGAGGGAGCAAGTTATGGCAATCTCGGCAACGCTTATGACAGTCTAGGAGAGTTCAAAACAGCCATTAAGTACCATCAACGTGATCTAGAAATTGCTAAAGAAGTGGGAAACAAGGCCGGAGAGGGAAAAAGTTATGGCAATCTCGGCAACGCTTATTGCAGGCTAAGAAAGTTCAAAACAGCCATCGAGTACCATCAACAATGTCTAGAAATTGCTAAAGAAGTGGGAGACAAGGCCGGAGAGGGAGCAAGTTATGGCAATCTCGGCAACGATTATCAAGTTCTACGACAGTTCAAAACAGCAATGGATTACTATCAACGCACTCTAGAAATCGCTCAAGAAGTGGGAGACAAGGCCGGAGAGGGAAAAAGTTATGGCAATCTCGGCAACGCTTATCGCAGTCTAGGAGAGTTCAAAACAGCCATCAAGTACCATCAACGTCATCTAGAAATTGCTAAAGAAGTGGGAGACAAGCCTGGAGTGGCGTGCTCACTCTGTTCCCTTGGAAACCATTTTGAGTGCCAAGGAAATCTCATGATGGCCTTTGACTATTATTACTCAAGTGTAGAATTGTATGATGATATCAGGGCCAGCCTTCAACTCAACGATCAGTGGAAGATTACTTATCGTAATCTTTACCAAATAGCATACAAAGGTTTGTGGCGTATAAATCTCAAACGAGGTCAAGCTCTAAAGGCTCTTCTTGCCACAGAGAAAGGACGTGCTCAAGCTCTGAGAGATCTCATGACCACAAAATATCAGCCTGGAGATTCTTTAACGGAAGGCGCATCCCACATTTCTCTGAGGTGCGTTACATTGAGCACAGTTTTCATAGCTATTAATGGACCATGCGTTTACTTCTGGGTTTGCCTCAGTGAAGATAACATCCAGATGAAAAAGGTACACGTCAACGATTATAAGTTTGAGGATGAATTGGAACGTTTCATCCAGCTGCTGAACGAAACTACTCTGAAGGAGATCCGTGAAAGAGATACTGTTAAAATCGAAAATCTTCCTCCTGATTCGCCGACAGAAGAGGAAAAGGCCAATGATGTGATCCGAGTTGATGTGAGGCACTCCCAATCAAGTGCTTTAAAGAAGCTGCATGACATTATCGTTGCTCCTATTGCTGACCTGATCGAAGGCAACGAGATAACATTCGTTCCTGAGGGGCCATTTTGCCTTGTACCTTATGCAGCGTTGCTGGACTCCAAGTCATCATATCTGAGTGATTCTTGCACAATTCGTGTGCTTCCCTCTCTGACGACGTTGCAACTAATTCATGATTGTCCAGCTGACTTTCACATCAAGACTGGTGCATTGCTTGTCGGCGACCCATGTTTCAAAGATATCATCTATCAGGGAAGACGTTTGGAACAACTTCCAGGAGCAAGGGAAGAAGTGGAAATGATCGGACGTATCCTCAATGTTCCCCCCCTCACTGGAGAAATGGCAACAAAACATGAAGTTTTAAAACGAATATCATCAGTGGCCTTAGTTCACATAGCAGCACACGGTAAAATGGAAACTGGAGAAGTTATCCTAGCGCCAAACACCACAAGAGAAAACCCTCAGCCGCATGAGGAAGACTATCTACTGACGATGAAAGATGTCATAGAAGCTGGGTTGCGAGCTCGTCTGGTTGTACTTAGCTGCTGTCACACTGCTCGTGGGGAAGTCATGGCAGAGGGTGTGGTGGGCATGGCGCGTGCACTTTTGGGTGCCGGTGCTAGATCTGTTGTAGTAACCTTGTGGGCGATTGGCGACGAGGGAACCCTGGAGTTCATGAGTTTCTTCTACGATGCACTTGCCAAAGGCAAGAAAGCAAGTGAAGCTCTCAATCAGGCCATGAAGTGTATGAGAGAAATTGAAGAGTTCAAGGAGGTGATTTACTGGGCACCATTTGTACTCATTGGTGATGATGTCAACCTGGATGTCAAGGATATTAGAAGCCGAAACAAGTAAATATTCTGTTTATACATTCTATTTAATACAAAGTTACCTTAAATCGTAATTATGGCTTATCTATGAGCAATGATACTTGCGTGTTATTTTCCTTTCAGTTGGGTTACGATATTTAGTTTTTGCTCCGGCAAGTTGAGATGCAGTAAAATCAAGAGGACACGTTTACGATGATGACATTCTTTTTAGGAAACCTGATAGGAGTAAAAAAGCAAATTTCTTTTAAAACAATCCTTTTGTGCAATGTATCGTTTCATGTGCTATGAAATATTTTATGGCAACTCAACTATCCTTCCTAAACTTAGATTCTTTTATTTTTCAGTTAAGGCAGTGAGCATTGGAGCCCCAAGGAGTTTTAGAATACCCGCAAACGCTGATATTTGGACCATAAACCAGTAAGCTACCGATTAAATATTTGTCAAGAGTCTTCTTTTCAAAGCAGGAAGAACCAAAAGGCGACTAAAGTCAAGTTTAACAAGAGAACGGATTTTCATTGATTCAAAAGTTGACTTTTTCCTTGTCTGAACTGCTCTTAAGAGCTTGATCTTTTATGTTCAGCTGAAACTACTGGTTTTTTTCACATAATGTCTTGAAATTATCATGAGTATCTATACAAAAGTTAATTTTTAACCTATGTATTACCTACTAAGCGGATTTGGGCGTTGCATTGGCGTCGAAGTTGAAAAGTCTTGAAAACGTTTCCAGAGTTTTTTAGACTTTTACTCAATCGGTTTTTTTCTCATGAGTGATGTAAAGCTGTTACAGCCATGTGCGTGTGTGGAGAATTTCCATGGAAATTGGAAAATAATCAGTTGTCCGATTGCTCGATTATCTTAGTTTATGTCGGATGGGAATTGTGAGTAACTTTTCGATGATTTGTACCCAGTAATTGGTACTTAAAGTTAGTTTCTGCTGATCAGAATTTGGTTTATCTGGACCTAAAATGACAGATTTTCGCCGTAAAGGCAAGGATTTAGTCTTGGTATTAGTTAATTTTCTGAGATTTCTCCTTTAATTTTGAATGCGATAAATTGTGTTCTTTTTTACAAGACGATCGATGCATTTTAAGTATATTTTTTAAACTTATCGTCCGAAGGCAAAACGAGAAGTTTTATCTTAATTTTAGTTACCGGCGTACACAGCATTAAAAGAAGCTTTGAACGAGCTAGAAAGTTGGAGCCAAATGATTTCATTTAGTTTCTCCGATCAGATTGTTTACTTATTATCTAAGTACAATAAACTAACTTTTAAATGTCAAACAATGAAACAAGTCGCTTGGTTTTTTGTTAGAATGGAAGAGGAAATCAATGACAAAGGGAAGAAAATTTCTGCATCAACCTGCATAAGCCATTTCTTGTCGTTTGAAGTAGTGAGCGCGCCTAAGTCTTATTCGCTTAATAACTTTTGCTCATTTCTTTGAATAGGTTTACAGAATGAGAGATAAACTTCGATGTTTTCTGACTCTATAACTGCTAATATCCATCTCGACGCACTTCTTTAGCACGTTATGCGACAGATATGATGTTTTGTTACATCTTGTCGTTTGAAGTAGTGAGCGCACCTGTGTCTAGTTCGCTCAACTATTGCCCATCTCTTTGGATAGAGTTATTAAATAAGATAAAGACCTCGATTTTTTTTCAGATTTTATAACTACTAGTTTCATTGGCAGCCGTTCCTTAGGATGTCACGCGACGCGCTTCTGTAAGCATGTAAAGCGACATGATGTTTTGTCATATATCTTTGAAGAGGCAAGGAAAAAGAAATTACCTTTCACTTTGGGAGATGATGCTTTACTCCATTTATAGAAAGAGTCCTCATCATGGGTACCCTAGGTCGGTGTGGTTCCTCGAGTGTAGAAAATATTGATGAATTTTTTTTTCCACGGTTGTAAACTTAACTAAAACAGCTTAACTTCCTTAAAACTGAAGAGGGTCGACCGAGGAGAACTTCTTGCGGCTAACGGTTTAAATTTTGGCCATTTTTCTGCTGCGGTTAACTCAAAATAACACAAATTAACACTTTGTAGGAAGGAAAGATTTCTAAGGTTAATTTTTGCTGTAACTAAGGGTTAAAATCTGTCAATTTTTACGCCTAACAGCTAGTTTTTTGACCGATTTACGGCTAACGGTTAACCCTATGGAGACCCTCGACTGAGAAATATGCAAGATGTGAAATGAAAACGGTTTAAGAGGGTGGCATTTTCAATTCGAATTCGGAATTAGACCTTTTAGGGAAAAACAAGCCGTGGAAAAATCCTGGAGGCGAGGATTAAACTGGGAGATCTAAAAAAACTGCGACAACGTAAATGTTTCAGCAGAACATCTCTACTGACGATAGCATATATTACAATCATTAAAAAAAAAAAAGATCCATGGGAAGGGGGAAGGATGAGTCGATGGTCCGTTTATCCCCCCGGGTTGGGAGTGTAAACAGCTACGTGGTTTCATGAGTAGCATCTCCGGACGGATTCTCAAGAATCTTAGAGCTACGATTTCAGAAGGTAAAGATAAGAATCTCCCTGAGAAATTGATAGACTTAGGCTTCTTTCTTCTTCTTAAATTTTCTCCTCGTGCTACATAACTCAACTCCGTCTATCCACCCTACAGCGGTTTTTAGTATATACCACAACAGAGCTCTTCGCGTGGGCTGATTGGCTAATTCAGAATTAATAGTCGAACCTGTATTAAGAGGTCGGTTGCAAAATTCCCGAATTTTTTCCTCTTATGCATTGTGACTTTCACCACTTTTTAGCGGTGGTCTCTATTAAGCGGTTGTGGTCATCCTTGACTGAGTCCCATCGGCCTGTTCGGGTTGTATGAAACGGTCACTTAGGGCGGAATCACTCGAATAAAACTACGAATTGTCTCTGAAGTAAACTTTATTCCATGTTTGTCTCCTAAAATCAATGTTAGTATTTAGAGTTCAAATATCCTCAACGCATTGCAGATTATCTTTCTTCTCAGGACTGTTTGTATCTAACAAATAATACATAAGAAAATTACGCAAATCATTTCCTTAGTAATTTCCAAGAGGTCTGGCCGTTAGAATTCTTATTAATCGTTATGTTTTTACGCTGCATCATCGTTTTGTTGATGTTATTCGATACATTTTTGAGCCATTTTTTAAAATAAGCTTCACTTGAAAGAGAAATGATAAATTATGGTACAAAATGTTGTTTTCTTGTCTTTTCTTGGTGACCTGTATTAAACGATGATAACACTCTGTTATAACACTCAGTTACGGGTTAAAAACGGTTGCTCGATTGTGCCGTCCTCGTGAATTTGTGAAAGAATTAAATGGTTAGTTATGAGACAAAAAAGACGAGTTCCGTAATGTCATTACCCTCTGGAGTGTACGCTGGTATTTTCGCAAGTTCACGCCGAGATTCCCACGGGACACCTGTCGGGATCTCTCTCGGGATGCCGGTGAGGCGATTTGTACCAGGGAGCCAGCGGGAATTCAACCGGGATCCCCGCGCGGATAAAAACGAGCAAACAAAATTGAATGAAATCCGGTTTCGTCAGTGGTCCCACCAATCCAATATTTCACTTCCTCCTCACTTTCCACTTCCGTTAAGTTTTTTTCGAGAAAGATCAGAGGTCTCCACGACGTTGGAGTTCGCTAATTGTATATGAATACATTCGCAAGTGTGAAAGAAATCGGCCTTCGCCAAAACACTCGTGTGGTTAATGCTCACAGCTGTCTGTCGACTACGTATTTTTTTTTTTGCCGCTAGTTCTTTGCTCCTCAGTTCCAAACCCACACCATCCTTCCCAAGTCTTTCACCTAATCACGGACCTCAATAATTCACAACATTATTTGGTATCGTGCGCCAATTTTTACTTTTCTTACTTTCATAATAGTTAAAGGAAAAAAACAACGACAACAACAAAAACCAAACAAACAAACAAACGAAAAATAAAAACCAAAAAACTTCCGCTTAAAACGCCTAAGCAAACCGCAATATTTATTTATTATTTTTCTCTTCTTTTTCCTTCCTATATACTTGGCTTATAGCCTAACGTAAACCGCTTGCTCTTTTTGTATGTATTACTTTCCAATACCTGATAAATTATCTGTAAAAAAAATCCCATCAAATTCAAATGTACCAAAGAGAATTAATCATTATTTAGAATCCATTATCGTTTACAGAGAAATAGACTCACAAAAAAACTCATCTTAAATTGCAAATGTTACTATTTGCCTCTCCATGTTTGCCAGATAAAATAATTCCCATTTCCGAAGCCAGCAATAAAAATCCACAATAGTTCTTCTTTATCTACCCATCTCACAGCGGTTTTGAGTATATACCACACAGGTGAATAGTGCTTTTTGCGTGGGTTGTTGGTTTGGTGATTATCGCCTGCGTGTGTATCAACTCGGGAATTGACTTTCCAACTCTAGCTTGAAAAGAAGCATTTACACTTATAGTGGTTTTTTAGCATATACCACATTGGTGAATAGAGCTCTTCACGTCGGCTGATTGTCTTATTCGGAATGAATAGTCGAACCTGTGTTAAGCGGTTGGCTGTTAAATTCGCGAATTTTTTTTTTCCTGTTAAGCTCTGTCACTTTCACCGCTTTTCATCCTTGGTCATCCTTGACTTAGTCCCATCGGCCTGTTCGGGTTGTTACCATTTGCCTCTCCATGTTTGCCAGATAATATAATTCCCATTTCCGAAGCCAGCAATAAAAATCCACAATTTTAAATTGTTTTTCAATAGTACTTTGTGTGCTTCCTTGCTCATTTCTCTACCACAATCTACGTGTTTAATAAAGTTTAGCCCAGAATTTAGAGTAGCTTTCATTAGGGGAGTAACATTTTGACTCAAAAAAATTTAAAATACAAAAAAACAAAAACCACAACTACAACAACAACAACACCCAGATACAGACTGTATTATACTGTGGTAACAAACGAGGGAGACCTTTACCCCAAGCTATAGCAGATCTCCGGAAAATGGAACCACAAAGAAAGAACAGTGTGCTTCCTTCTGAGTTAGTCTCAAAGTTTTACACTGGAACGTCAAAGTTGACGCTTTCAAAAGTCACAACAGATGCCGTGAAATGGCGGTCTTAGCGGCGGTACTTGATAAAAGATGGGTTGCGTAGGAGAGTCACGGCCAGGAACCAGCGGTTGACAGCCTTTTGAGACATGCGCGGCTGACGGGGCCTGAAAGACAAAAAGAGAGGAACGGCAATATAAGCTGCGTTTGAAAGGTTTGGACGAGATCTGGAGGGATTTTGTCGAGTATTTCAAGTTAATTAACCTTCAAAAAATTAGTTCATGACAACAAAGGAATCATAGCAATAGAGAAAATAGGCCAAAAGAGAGAAATTTCTTTCGTACTTTGAGTAAGAAGGGAGACTAAATGTCTTTTTTTCCTTCACTATTGTTCTGGAATGGCAACGAAAAGTCATTTAAAACAAATATTACAAAGTTTCAGAGCGTCCTGCCTCGATGCCAAACCTACAATATACAGGCTCTGTCGGAGATCCGGCGACAAAATAGATGCCTTGAAACACGGTACTTGAAAACTAATTTTAACGTTTAGAACGGAATACTTAAGCATTTTAGACTCAAGGTGAAAAAAAGGTTACACACGTAGGGATGTTTCTTTTTCTCCTACTGAAAAGCTTTTAAACTGTTCTATATCACCCAGAATGCAATCACTTTTTTAAAGGTCGGCTTGAAAAGTAACTGTCGGTGAGATACGTCTTAGTTGCTCAAAAAACTGTGCAAACTGGCAAAAAAGAAAGGCTAACTTTCAATATTCCCGCGTGACCACAGAATGGGTATGAAATGAATAGTAACCAACCGAACATAGCTCGCATCGTAAGTTTCTTCTCAACGTTACCCATTTTTTATCAAATCTGACTTGGGGAATGGGGTACGTTTTCTGCCTAATTTTCCAGGATTTCACACTAATAACGACGCTTAACAAAAGAAAATTATGTATTTCTTGTCCTCCGTGAAAAGATCATTTCTAGTATTCTGATTGGTTGCTGAGTGCCGGTTGCAAGTGCATATACAGCGCTGTGTTTTGATCTTATCAGGGAAACAAACGTGCCAATTGTCTCTAAGCTACAGTTGCCCATTCGTCTGTCCGCCCATTCGTGCGTACGCTCATCTGTCTGATTATCAATCAAGCAAATCAAAATCCTAGGAATGCATCATCCCAGCCGAGTCGTGATTCTGGAGACAGTTTACTCACACTCTTCCAGGAGCTGATGATCTTTTTGTCTGTCAATAAGCAACTGACAGAACACCAGCATCACGGGTTGTCTGTGGGCAACCAGCACAGTCACAAAACCAAGGTATGCGACAAAAGCTAGAAAGAAAATTAAGAAAGGTTGTCAAGGATCCCATAGGTTATGCTCTAGTTAGCATAATGAGAACTCTATAAATCTCGTGCAACGCTCTCGAACAATTAGACGTGAAGCTATTACGAATCGCTACGAAGCCACTACCGTTTGCTGCGTTCTGGGCAATTTGTTGGATCTTGTCACTAAAGAATTTCTGCTCGACCTTCCTTTCGTCACTGAAGTCTTAAAGACATTATTTAATTGGTTAAAAGCTGTCTTAGGAAATAGTTAGCAACTTGGCAGCAGAATAGGTCTGAATGTTGTATATCTCACTTCACATAGCCTCTGCCACTTATAAATTGCTTGTACTGGGTGCGTGCTACGTACCTTTGTCCCAAGCCTGGAAACCCTGCACCAGTGATGTTCGATCTATACGAGAGATGAAAATCACTCCTAAAAGCATGCCCTTTAGAATTCGCATAGAAGCAGAGAGAAGTCCAGGAATTATGTTGCAGAAGAAGAAAAAGTACGACATGATGGAGAATAGCCGCCTTAAAGAGAGAGAAAGAGACCAAAAACAAAGTGTTCACGATACGGGCTGAATATTTTAAGCTAAGTGACCCATAAGCAAGATGTGAATCTAGGAGAATTACTAATTAACCTGGATGCAACCAGTACAACACGCAACAAACCAACAACCACAACTACAGCAACAACAATAACCATCACAGCAACAAAACCCACAACACCCATCACCACCACAACAAAATTAATAACAATAATAAACACCCAAACAACCATAAGAATGTAGATACATGCCAAAAATCTTCCTATTAGAGACGTCTCTGTCGGCGAGTTTTTGCGTCGACGTTCAATTAATCTATCGCAGCTTTGTATTGAACGTTCTCTCGGCGAGGCGTGAGTTGACCACTAAACATACAATAGCATATAACGTATACAATTAACACAATAATAAAATTTGCTGCGCCATTGGTCATCAGCAGCCAAATAGAGCGGAGTCCAGTTCGGTCTGTAGTCGTAACAAAATTTGAGAAAGAAACTAGACATCAGACTGATGTACAACAATACCTGTTATCAATTGTGACAGTGATGTTTGGATAAGTCGAGTCACGAAAGACGAAATGTGTTAGAAACAACCGGAACAACATCAGAAAAATAGCTGAGGCCAAAATGGCTCTGTAAAAAAAACATTCCATGAGTACTAGATTGCGTCTTTCGAAAAGCCTTCAAGTCTCACAATAATTATGAAATTATGATTATAATTATGAAACCAGCTTAGCCACGAAATCCTGATCCTGCAAATCTGTTACTGTATCTTGTTTTGATGCTTAAACAATCTTTAGAGTTGCATCCTACATGTAGAAGAGTATTTTTCAATTGAATGTCGAAAGTAATCGATGATTGCTGTGATTTTGCTTAACTTCGCCGTGTGATTGGTCCAGAAAGCTCGCGTCACCTTCTCAACCAATCATATTCAAAACTTGAACGAATCGTGATTTGATCACTTGTGTTTTCCCGCCTTTTACGCGGTACGCCCGCAACGATCACAATAACCATACGGCATATACACCGATGGCATTTCATGAAGTGGAGCAACATCAAAAGAGAACTGACAGCAGACAAGACAAGTCCTGCTTCTATCCCGCCTACACAGAAAATTAAAAAAAAGAAAAAATTATCATCAAAATTTATCATCTAACCAAGTTTATTTACTCATCTGTCGTTCGTAATAGTTTTTCCTGTTTAATTGTCTTATTAGCGGCTGTTTCAAGCCCTGAGTTAGGATTGTATATTTTTCTTTTTGGTTGGTGCGTCTACTGGTTTGTTTCCCTCTCTTGTTGGTCTGTTTCCGGAAGGTTTGGGTCGGGTAGAGAACGGGAAGGAGGTTTGACTCGCGTCGAAAACAGGAAAGAGGTTTGGGTCGGGTCGAAAACAGGAGTGAGGTTTATGTCGCGTCGAAATTTGGGTCGGGTAGAAAACAAGAGGGAGGTTTGGGTCGGGTTGAAAATAGGAGGGAGGTTGTACCGTTGTACTTATGCCCCCTCATTATAGATATATCCTCTAACGTAATGTGATACAGTGCCCAATCATATCTTGTGATCTATCGAGCAACACGCGGCTTGGGACTGGTTAAGAGACTCCGTTGTAGTTCTGTCTTTAAGCAAAAGTACTCATTCAAGGGGGTCGGGATAAGTGGAAAATTTGACCAGTATTTTCCAGTAACAGCGGATGAACAACTTCTTGCTGATTTCAGGAAAATTTGCTATCTACATGGTCATTGCTAACCAGATCATTGGCCTTTCTCTCACACACATTACTTCCCTGCAGTCTTGCTTTATTTACACTCTTCACTGCTCGACTTGCGACTCCAATGACAACATTTTACCCACAAGCTAAGACAAAAGCTCAATGTGGTGCCATATCATAATTGATTTATTTTCTTTAATAGTTGAAGATCATAGATTATGATTCGTCGACGCAAAATTATATATTTTTTGACGCTTCATCCTGATCTGCTAGAGGTGAGATCGACTGAGAGGTCAAAGTTGTGATTATTTGTCTGCGTCACGAAGTCTTCCTTCAGTCAGAGAAGTTTGGCCTTCAGTTATTTATTTGGAGTACTTTGGGTTTTTGCTGTATCGCACTGAGCCCTCCGTTAAAAATGTTGAAGTAGTAGATTTTGATTTTATTGCGGTTCCGCTGATTATAGTTGTTACACCTTGCTGCATATTTTATACTGTCACAGATCTAGAGCGCTCTTTTGTTATTCCACAGAGCACTTCAAGCTCAGTGATCTGAAAGACAATGATCTTTGAAAACCAAATTCCTCACGTGAAACTTATGAGCACGTACATCACATGAAAGCCAGTACGGCAGCCGTTCACGAATATACACTATCCCCTGAGCCATGCTCGTTTTCTATCCCATCACCTAAACACATCTCTTTTTTAGTACAGTTTCTAAATCACTGAAGGATACATTGCACTTGTGGATGGATTTGTCATAATCTTCCCCGTTTATGACAAATTTACACAAGGATCACATCGAAAATCGGGGTAAAGATGGCTACGGCAAGTCGGTAGGATATAATCCACTTAAAGGATGAATTTCATAGAATTCACCCCGTTTTTCTAGAGTTCACTGATCAAATGAAAAATCTGGGTAAAGATGGTTACGGTAAGTCCGAAGGATTTCTTCCTCTTAAAGGATCAATTTTTACAGAATTTAGCCCTTTTGAAATAGTCAAACTTCGAGCGAGGAAATCTTTACGATCTTCTTACACTTTTGCATTGCTTTTTTCCCCTAGATTATAGCACTCGAGCTACCTGTGGGCTGGAAACTTTAAATCTGTATCGAAAGTAATACATAAAATGCACTTATGTATGTAGGTATGTATGAGAAAAGAAATCGAGCACAAAAACAGTAATGAGCGTGATAAACTAATGACCACGGTGACGATGACCATGGAGATAGCGTGATTCACTCCGTAAGCAATTCGCACAGTCAGTCGGTCAATCAGTCATTCTGCCATCACAGTATTACCAACAGCGAAAGCAAATGTACAATAGTATAATAAAATTATCTAACTCACCTGAAAGATCGTTAAAGCGCCAACCAATGAATTGCATCGAAAATTTGAGATCTAAAAGTGAAATTCAGGCAACGTTAAAACAAATTTTAACAACAAACGACTGGGTGTCATTTAAATCATCTCCTTATTCAAATGGTTCCTGATCGTTGCTCAAAGACATGGCGCGGCAAAACATCTTTACAGTTCCGTTGTTTGTAGAAACGACGAGGCAGCCTTGAAAACCAGTTTAATCCAACCATATTCCCCCTGTTTGAAGCAAAACAAAAAGAAATTATACCACCGATCCTGAGCAATTAGAAAATCATGATCATCTGAATGAGCTTACGCAACGACGAAAGAAATATGTCACCGTGACATGTGGACATATGGCTTAAATCATTCATCACCGATGTATGCATCAATCCCACGTTTATGTTATCGTTGGTGATCAATGGCAGCTCTTTTCTTTACGTACACGTTCTTTTCAACCAAACATGACAGCGTTACACGTAGGCCAAAGGAATCAAGACTGATTGGAGCGCTTTACAGACCAATCATAAAGAGTAATGAGTGAATTGAAAGATTCAAGTATAAATGTAAAAGCGTTTAGTCAAAAATTCTGCAGTCTGATTGGCTTTTCTAATCCTTCACTATTTAACAATATTTGATCAACAGACCGAACTTTCTACCGGTGTACCGGTATAGTAACCTACTTGAGTTGGGAGAACACGACAAAAGTTTGTAAATCACTCACCCCAGGCTCTTTAATAACAAATTTTTCCCGCTTTCTTTTAACATCCCAAGTGGGTTTTCAAGCTAGTAAACATTTGAAAATTGCGGTCTGTTGCTTTTACAATATAACTTAGAACAAAGTAGATGGCTTAACCAGTACAATAAACGGTAGGGTTTTAACTAATCAGGGCGTAGTATCTAAGTTATTCCACAAGGCGTAGCAATTATGAGTGCGATGTCTGAATCAATCATAACGCAGAGAAAATCACCAGCGACAAATCTTATCGGTTAAGAATAAACCAACAAATCGTAGAAAACTTAGTAACAAGACAAGCTGGTGTTTTTATCCTCTTTGTTTACAAACGTATAGTGTCAGGCTAATCCCTTAAAAAAAAACTAACTCTCTATCATGACGCTGATAGATGTACTCTGTACCAGGTCACTTCTCCAACATGTCAGCTCGCCAACATTATTGGTCAACTCGTCAACAGCGACATATTTGCTCAACTCTCATTTCATAGTTTCAATTTTAAAAAGCTCAATCCGAGATTGATTTTCAATACTAATTAGTGATATACAGTGCGTAACGAGAATAGCCTATGTACAGATTGTAAAATAAAGAATCGTGTCTTGTGGTTAAGTTTTTGATGCCCCGCTGATTTTTACTGAGAGAATACTGTTATTTTCCTGAGAAGTCTGTGCTTGATTTTCGATTCAGGCTTTTCCCTCATAAGCTGTCAGGCGATAGAGATCTCATGCGAATAATCTTACCGTGGGAAAAAACCCATTTTACAACAATTTATCTGAAAAAATTTTTATGTAGTGTATTGTCAGAGTTTGGTATCCAACCCTGCTAGATTATCAATTTTGACCACTTACGAAATTGATCCTGGATGCAGGACTTCCGTTGTGTGAGCGATCTTCGTTTCTCTGGCCAAACGCGTACCGCTGACTTCGTCGCCACCCTGGAAAAGAAAAGTTGATGATATTTTGTCAGCAGTAAAAGCTTCCACACAAACTTTAACAACAGTTACCCTTATCTGAGGATGGTTCCAGACAATTTATGAAGTACAGAGAGGGAGCAAGCAGTAACTCCTCCCCAATCTCCATCCTTGGACAGCTTTTTATAGCTAGCGTACAAAACTGTGAGACGATTATCGCGAAAATCGCGAGTGATCGACGAAATATCGTGCCATAAAAACACTTATCTTGTAAATGTCGAAAGTAACCATTATCACTTTGTTTATGCTTTACTTCGCTCTTTGACTGGTCCAGAAAAATTGCACCACTCTTTCAACCAATCAGATTCAAAGCTAAAACCAATCTCGACTTGTTCACCCGCGTTTCAGAATGTTTGGTTTTTTTTTACTTGGACTTGTCGTATGGCTCTGAAAGGTAGCAGCTGTTGTTAAAACAATGACGATATAGTATTAAACCATTCAAACGAGTTTTTCTCTGGGCGATACATCTCTTCAACTCATTGATATACATTGGTGGTGGTTTCTTATATTATCCTTTAAGGCGGAAATTGGCGCACGGCTAGCCAGAATTGATCCCCTTGCACATGCCGGATGTTGAACTGCTGTGTGTCGTGTTCCCCACAAATGACTTACCCTTCTCTCAGATGGGAACCACTTCTTTCTCACTTCACGGTAAAGCAGGATACCGAACCTCATCCAAATGAATGCAAGGCAAAGGTTGATTGGAACTGACCCCAGATATGTCAGGTAAAATAATTCCTTCTGTTACTCTCCCTAAACGAAAAAAAAAAGTAATTCAAGAATAAATGAATAAATAAATAAATAAAGAGATTAAAAGAGTAAAAATATACATGTGAATAAATAACTAGAGGGGGGCCGGTCATTATTCATCACCTGGGGAAGGGGGGTAGGGGCAGGAGGATTTTGGTTCATTATGATCAATTGGACCTGATCACCCCCATAAGACTCTGTAATATCATCACAACCCCCACCCCACTACACCCCGCACACACACACATACACGCATACGCACCCCCCCTCCCCCCCCCCCCCACACACACACACAAACTTAAAAATAAAACAATTTGGTTTTTTTATGTTCCAAACAACATATATACACTCACTGACCTCGGTGAACACGCCTTGTAACTTGTGGCAAGGGAAAATTCCGTTGGCTAGATTATCCAAATCGTAGCGCGCTCGACAAAAGTAGTGAAACGTGCCATTTCGATCGCTGTTTTTCCAGCTGCAGGCGATGCAAAAAGGGACAATTCTAGAATGATCAATTTTCCTTTAACACGTGTCGCGGAAATTTCGTGGGTTTTATGTTCAACTACTAACACGCGCTTAAAAGTTCATTCATCGCTCACACGTACAAATCAGAGGAGCTCAGTATATTCTGCGAACTATATTTCTACTTTTAAGAGGCAAGAGAAATTTTCATGACACAAGTGCAAGACTCTAATGTAAAGCATATAATGTCAGCACATTACATACTTTATGGTTGGAATGTTATCTTACCTCCGGGCGTCTCGCAAATGTTGGCATTTCTTCTAGGCGTCGAGATAACAGGCCTCCATTCTTAGATATTTCCGCCCATTTGTCGTTACTATTTGACTGAGAATCTCGCCATTTTGAAATTTTCCGTTGTTCTCCACTCACCCAAGTCCAAACCCCGCCTTTCTTCTCTAAACCAATGTGCCACGCACTAGTATTCCAAGTACCACGTTTTTGAATCTCTTAATTGATAAACTGCTATTCTTCTTCAGTTTCGATGGAGACTAAGTAGCCTCCCTGACTGGAGCAGACATTCCTGTTGTTAACCCAAACTCTTTCCCATGTTGAAAAGATGCAAGAGGAGTTTTTGAAATAGGTTGCTTGGCATTCTATGGGAAGCAAATAAATAAATAAATGAAAAAATTTCTACTGACGATAACAATAATGCTGACACGAATATAGAAGCGATCCTCGATCCTCGATCCTTAAACAAACGATGGACATCAAAAACCCTCTACCTCACTAAAGCAAAAATTAGAATTAGGCTTCGTTTTACCAGTGGAAATTGTGCAGATCAGGGTAGTAGCGCCGTTATTCTTTGAATTTTTTCTTTTTTCTCCAACTTACGTTTTAATCACGTAATTCTAACAGGAAGTCTATGACTAATTATGTGCATAATCGGTCAGATATTATTTTTTTTTCCCGTTCAATTTAAGGTGCATAAATGATAAAATTGGAATTAAGCTGTCTCACCTGTTCCTGACAAATCCACCAACAAATGAAGGAAAAAATAAATAAATTGATTGTTAACTCAAGAATAACATTTGAAACAATGAAAAAGTTTATCAGATTTCGATTTAGACGCTGCTTATGTATTTTATTTGCTACATACCCTTTAACATCTACCCAGGACTTTTATTACCTTCCCTAGGGAGGAGACAGAGAAATTTTAAAAAATGCCGCATCTCCACAATTTACCAACCAGCTGAACAAAACTTGTGTAAAATTTTTTTAAGGATACGGTAGACATTCGCGAATGTCCATCGGAAAATTCTTTAAACAGGCTATTCAGAGTGCAGCTAGATTATAAAACAATGAAAACGATGTAAAATGCACTATCCAGAAAAAATAGTGTTTCGTTTTAGCTCACAACAATTCAAAACGGACGACGGCTGTTTCTTTAACCAAATGAATCGGGTATCAATTCTGACCGCTTGAATAAAAACTTCCGCACAATTTGAATCTTGATGGGTTGGTTTCCAAAATCTGTGAGGATTTTTCCATATTCTTGGGTGTTACTAAATTGTGGATCAGCAGACCGTGGAACCTGCGGAACCCACATATTTTGTTTTTTGTTGTTTTTGGTTTTTTTGTTTTGCTAAAAGAAGAGCATTGAGATAAGTATAAGTTTGCTTTTGGGTACAAAGAAGAAAAATTTAAAAGAAATTATATGTATTAATTGTCCATGACGTCCAACTTGGCGAGCAGTTAGCAGTCATCTACTCTGAGTGTTAATAACTGAACAATAATTCGAAAGCTGTAACGGTTTGGGTACCGCGATATTTGAATAACGCCTCATCCGAAGGCTCTCAGTGAACCTAAAATTTGGAATTCGTTGTAAATGACCCTGGAATGAGGAACACGAGGTGTAAAGTAACATTATCGCCCGTGATCCTCGTAGAATTTCGGGGTGAACCATTAAACATGACTGGAAAGAGGGCTGTATTAAAAACCCAATCTTATAATTTTTAATTTAAGCATAAATCAAAATAGAATCTCCGAGTGGCTGTAAGGAATTCCATAACTGAATTTTAATACGTAAATATTGTTTAATTTTAAGAGTTGTTTTAATTATTTTTTCTGTGAATGCACTTCACTTTAACCCCTCAGCGCATTCTTAAAATCAGCCATCGAAATTCATGAATAGCGATGGTGTTTTAACTTATTACGAGTAAGGAAAAAGTACACCAACCCAATCAATTTTTTTCCAAACCCCGGAAGGAAAGTTAAAGTATGTATCTGTCTAACCTAATGCTAATTTAAGTGGACCCTGTTGGGTAAGTAAGTTCGATCGCTTGTCTAAGCTCGTCAAACGTTTAGCAGCTATCTGACGCATAAAAAGAGGAGACACGTTTCCCTTTTCACATCTTGTCATAGTGACATAAAACGATAGAAACTAAGCTATCTGTTCCTGTTATCTTAAATATAGCTGCAAAAGCTGTTGTGCAGACAACCACGACGCGAACAACATGACCACCGCATGAATGTCTGTCTTGTGCTATTTGATCTTTGATTTCTTTGCACTATATGGAATCTAAAAGGCTTCAGGAATCCAATTTACGAGAGATCCTTCTCTAATTAATAACTAAGAGTTTATTGCGCACATCTTTACAGGCTGGCTTGTTTTGTTTTAATTAAGAGTGCCAAATAACCGCCACCTGACATTTTTCCTCAGATTGGTTTCACAAATTGGAAAGTTAGTTTCGACGGTTTCGTAGCTACAGCAGAACAAACAGGGATAACTAGCGTCGTACTTACCCAGCCTACAACATATTAAAAAGGTTTTGAAAAATTTTCAGGATTTAGTTCCATTTATCATCCACTTCATAATGCCTAAGATATGTAAAGGTTGCTGTTAAGAGCTGTAGTTACACTAAAATTTGATTCATCTCACCTGAGAGTTTTGGATTTGTGGCATCCTCGTAAAACGCTTTGGTACTAGTTTGAGTTTAATGCAAATCATGGTCTGTGTTCGCATTTTCATGGCTATAGTCTCCATTTTTACTTTTCTGTCATAGACGGACCAATAGACAAAAGGCAACTTGCACCAGATGTGGACCATTGTTTTTCTTAATACAATCGAAAAACCTCACGGCATTAAACCACTTTTTGTAGTTGAAGTTTTGTAAAGAAGCAGCTCAAAAATAATTGATGTTCAGAACTATTGTCTTTATGAGCTCTGCTAATGAAAAAGATTATTATTCATTCATCTCGCCGATGACATACTTAGCGTTTCAGTTGGTGGGTCTAATTACTTCGTATGCCTTCAACTTTGATGGACTAATTCGCTCATGTGTTAATTAGCGAGTATTATTACTTTCACAGCGCGGCAAACTCCGACATTTTACTCTCTTAGAATGTCTCTGCGCTCATGGAATAATCGATAATTTATTCTGGAAAATTCCCTAGTCCTAGCTACGATTTATTTAGTCAATCGAAGCTTAAAGCGTTTTGACCTATCGCATTTGAGCGGTGTAGAGAGAAATGTGCTTGTATATTCTAGAATAATTCTTTTTTTTTACTCTTCCGTCTTAATCGTATGCTTCGTCATTCATGTTTGTTTATAAATGGGTGTGACATAACCTCGACTGTTGTAAATTGTTAGGCACATTTATATAATCGACTCCTTCTCTGGCTTGTTGAAATTTCTCTTCAATGCTACGTCTCCGCTGTAGTGATATTTGGAAACCAGGCCAGTGGAAATATTCGGCATTTCTATCGCCAAGCTTTTTCCTTTAATAACAGCGTTTGGTGAGAAGTTTGTAAACTCAATAAGTGAAACGTCGAATATGAAATAATCATGCGGTAAGCGCAAAAAGTTGGCGCGTAAGAATCAAAAGATAAATACGTTCAATTAAAGGTGCGTGCTAGAGTGCTTCTTAAAGAAAGACAATTCGTGATATCTTGACACGAATTCCCGCCTCATCTGTAGTAGACTGTGGTCTTATTCGAAGGAAAGTCATCAAGATACTGAGCTATTAGAAATTTGAATTTATGGATTGATTTACTTCGATGAATCTTGCCTACAAATATAAGATCGCTTAGAAAATAAGCTTATAATCATAAAGAAGATAGGTTACAATTACACTGAACTGGTTGAGTGCTTAATCATTAATAAAAAGAAAGACCTCTTTTTAGCTGCAGATCGCAAGTCAGACCGATCGTAGCCTACTTATTGCTGTTAACTTAGTGATTGTACTAAGTAATTGACTGTCATTTCCGGTTGGCTGGATCCAATTATTTAAGTTACGTGCGATTTCAATTCAAAATTCAGCACAAGACTACATTTCAACTGCCCATACATCCCCAACCTCACTTGGATTGACCTGTGAGCTCTTACCTGTGGAGTTGTTCTTTATAGAAGATGGAAAAACGATATTCATCTTTCCTTTGAATCCCTCTCTGATCTGCAGATAGACAAGCAAAATGAAATTTGGTTCTTAGCACTAGTACTCGGATATTTATCCAAACAATAAAACTTGATGAGATGGAGTTGATAATCAGTTTAATGTTTTACTTACCTGACTGTTTCGCATGCAGTGTAGAGCGAAAATCAGGAAACCCTGCAGCATAAAAATGATTTCAAGGTCATTGATTTTTATAGTATACAAACAAATCAGTCAAATACCTATTAAGATTTCCAAGAAAGAAAGAAAATTGCATATCTTATAATGGAAAAAGAAGTCTGTCTTCTCTTGCATACTTAACTGCATTTTTGTTTTCAAATCAAAATTTTTAAAAAAATGTGATCACTGCAATGGTGTCCCACTTGGTTAGAAAGTAAAATAAAGATAGAGATTGAATAATTTTGAGTATTACCATCGAATACTGACCTGAGCAGAGTTAAGTATGGTGAAGATGTGAGCGAAAGCTTTATGTACAGGCGAAAGGAGACCGAATACCCATGTGACACCCAGCAGGGGAATCATTACCACGCATGCTTTGATGCTAATTCTAGGAGTGAAAAAGAGAAAATTCCTTTATTTTCCTTTGACAATGAATTTTCATTTTTAGATATCGTATGGCCTAACTGATTAAGGAATGAGGAAGTTAGGCGAATATAGCCTCACAGGAGGACATGGTAGCTTCTTCCACTCTTATGTTTTAGGTTTAGGTTGTGAATCTTACCGTATTTGCTGAGAATGATACTCTTCCCCTATCGGCTGCAACAAATTGCTCATCTCCTTTATGACTCGTACGAGTATCAAGATATTGAGCTGAAAAATACAATAAAAATAAATTGATTATTAGGATATGGTTGTCGAATAGCCAAAGTAGAAAGGATCCTTGCTAGAGACGTTATTAGTTTGGTAACTAGCTTGGGATGAAGAGTCATTTACAGGGAATAGAACTCCCAACTGTGGGACCTAGATTATGAGCTTCGATTCCCTGACTTCGAGCAAAAGAAATCGCGAACTAAAGTGTCTGAACTAAATGAAATATGCAAAGTGAATCCTCATGTTAAATCACATAAATTTAATGTCTCCTAAACTTCCTGCTCCTTTCATCTTGTTCAATGTTTTTTAAGAGTTACTTTTGCGCAAAAAACATATCTTGGTATATCAGTGTGAAACAGTGAGAAAACTTCAACGAGGAATGGGAAGAATCTTTTTCCTCATACTATGTAGTTAAAGTTGGAGAATGTATGAAGCTATCTATTTCCCGTGTAGACTTTGTACCAACAGGCTCTACTCGCTATTAAAGGCCATCACTTAGTCAAAATTGACCAGCATCCCTGTAAACAGCAGCTGCGTCCAAATTTTTTTGTGAGTAAATAGGAAAAGGAAAATAGTAAATGATGTGTGAGGTCATATCATACATATTTAATTCCTTTTTTAAAGATCAGAGAAAAAAATCTTTAGCAGCAAGTAGTCCAGGTATACCAATCACAATTACCAGCACTAATCATAAACTCACAACTTCAATGAAAGCCACAAAAGCGACGAATATCCAGATCAGGTTGTCAGACGAGGAAAGCCAGCAACTAAACTCGAAGAGGTGAGAGACACGAAAGAAACACAAATTGTCAGCAAATGAAATGATACCTGTCTCAAAATATATGAAAAAACAAAACAAAGAATTAAATGCAACGAATTAAAAGGAGAAGAGCAAGAAGAAATCGTCGAAGTTTTTTCTTACTATTTATCACTCGTATAGCTTCGTAACCCTTCTTTTCCAGCAGCGATGCCAAGTGACATGGCCACCATGATCACTGGAAGACCTACCCATAAAGAAAGGAAGGAAATCAAAACATTTTACTGCATGACAACACCAGATTTTGCGATCCGAAAGCATGTTTACAGTTACCAGTGCATGTTTTAAAATAATAAACTCACCCATGAGGTGACGTGATACATGTACATCTTGGTGTTAATGTTGTAAACCTTCACAACGAAGAAGTAGAGATAAATTCCCTCAATCAGCATCCAACAGAAAGCGGCCATCAAGAAATACTGCATCAGAGCTGCTATTGTAACACAGACAGCCTGTGGAAAGAAAGAGTTTTCGTATAATTCCCGTGGTGCTCCTTTCGACAAGATATATACGTTGCAAAGAGTAAACTCATTCTATGGATAGAAGGAGAGGCCACTGACTTTGTTTTCTGTGGCGTTCATTCCGGCGAGGAAGATGATCTGTCCAACTCCAAGAGACGTAGAAACACTCAGACGAATTTGAGAGAGAGGTTGACGAACATCTCTGGTGAATTAATAGTAAAAACAAGGAGAATGAATGAGACAAAACAACAAAAATAACAGTAACACAGTGAAGACAACAAGAACAGCAAAGGAAAAAAAAGTCAGCAAATTGCTGCAGAAAGGACAAAAAAGGAAAACATTCATAAACCGTGAAACCATAAGCTGTTCAGAAACTCTTGATGAGGCGTGAAATGAAGTTTAAATTTGTGAAGTATTCGACATGCATGTTCTCATTTGCATAGAGACTTGTATTGAGATCTCTTTTCTCACCAGCATAGTTGAGGAGAGTTAAGGATCGACCTAATTAATATTCAGGTACACTACTTACGTGAGACAAGAATAAAGTATTAATGTTAAAAGTATCCCGACGATGGAAAGGCTCAGTCCCACGTAAGTGATAGTTTTCAGAATTTTTTCGTCCTCCTCGGTGAGCTGTTACAAAAAAAGAAAGAGATAAAGAAAATGAAAGGAAAACATTAAGTTACTTAATTAAGCCCATAAAATTATTGGGTAAGACAAAAATTATTTGATTGCCTTTGTGCTGCCGTCGCAGTCCATTAAGACGGCAAAATGCGTCAAATGATTGCAACTGCAAACTGTTTCTTCGCAGTTGCTTTTTGATGTAATCACATGGCATCCTTCCTCTGAAAAGCTGTCACACATGACAAAAAGTAAGTTAACGAGGTGCACAAAATTATTTCTTGTCTGGGTAAGAGGTAATGTTTTATAATTTTTCGCTGCTTTTCCTCCATTGAAGTCTTAGTTGGGACAACATTTCAATCAGACCTCTCCTCCTCTCTTTCACGAAAGCGTTAACCTGCACAAAAGTATCTGACTGAGAAAGTATATTCATTCTCCTCCGTACTTAATTTAATTGAGGAGGAATATATACTTTACAATAGTGTTTTGTAGTTTTTTTACCTTTCGCTTAAGCCACTCCAAAACATACAACGCTTCTCTGCTGTCAAGACCTGAAAATAGATTTTATCGCGTGAGAATAAATCAAATCAACGCTCTGCAACTAATTTTCATGTTACCTTCAGGTTTTTGAACTTAAGGATGACATTTTCTCGCAATTTCTCTGGCTTGGGGTCCATAGTTACGGCCATTATCCTGGAGTTGAGATACCTATGAAAAAATTGTATTTGAAAATGGACCAGAACCAAGGAAGCAATATTACATACTTTTGGCAGATTTAAGCAAGGTGGAATGGTCAGAGACAAGCAGGGAGCCTTTGTATGTTCAGTTTAGTTGAACTTAGATCTTATGTGTTATCGTGTAATGTGCTTTGGGGGGAAACGAAGTGGAGTAATATGAAAATAACGTCACCTTTGATTGTCTGTTTCACTCGTGATGGCTTGATCTGTCAGAAGTAGTTCATGCAGATTCTCGAACACAAATGCAACTACCAATGATTCTTAAAAACCCAAAGAATCAAAAATTAAAAAAACCCACAAAATCGAGATTTTCATCAGGCTCTGAGGTATGTGAAATTGGAAGGAAGGCGTATGATTAAAGAAAATAGACTGTGTACACATTTTTATGAGGATTTATTTCAATACAGAAATTTCGATTGGAGAAACCAAGGTAATGAAAAGTTGTAAAGTTAACACGCTGGTTAATACGAACCATTGTCTTCAAAATTTGAAGAAGCGATATCGATTCTCGCTTGCCATCGTTGTTCCTCAAAGTGGAAGTCACTCGCATTCTGGCGATAGACTTTTTGAATGTCCAAAACTGTCGAAAAAAAAAACAGTCAATGACAAATGAAAGCACTTACGGTGAAATTTACAATAGCACATATACAGAAACTTACGTTCTGCGGTGTACCCAAAATATGTCATAATCTTATTGAATGGAAGTGTATTTTTTTGTATCTTATTCGCCCTTCAACGACTATTCGACAATTTCAACCATTTTAAAACGTTTTTTCAATGTAAAACTGATTAAAAGTGAGTAGTGCTGCACTGACCCCAATTGTGAAAACTCACTTCATTCCTCAAACCGTTTGGTCGGAGAACTATAAAGTTCATTAGGGAGTTTTTAGGAGTACAGTTAAAAATCTTGCATTTACAAGTATATGCATCGCAGTCGATAGGCAAATTTTGAGCTCATTGTATAGTATGAAGTATGTGGAAAGTATTTGTAAGATTTGACAATTTCAGTTAGTAAAGTGTTACTCACCAGTCTATTATTTAAGAAAAGTTTCAATAAACAGAGCGAGAAGAAGGGTTTCACAATTTGAAAGATTCTGATTTTCTATTGTTGATTGTTCAAGAATACCTTGAATTTCGTTCTTCACCGCAAAAAATCAAAGTATTAAACAAATTGAAAGAACAGATGAATCGATGACATTCAACGATAACATTTCATGTAGGTTGGGCTTATAACAACCCATTCGGTCAGTCAGCAAGTCAGTACAAAACAGAGGAACAGACTTTGAAACTAAACAGGTTTAGAGGTTGAAATCTCACCCATCGTTGGGGAAACGATCCTTTCTGAAGGTCTCATTCCACTCAGGTGTCGTTTGCTATAATTAACAGCAAATTTCTCCACGGCCTCTGCCACCTTAAAGATGGATTTTTTCAGAGTTTTAACCTCTTCTATATCGGCCTTGTTTTTTGTGACGTTCTTGATTTTGAAGGTGAAATCTTCAAACACAGTTACAGCCTCCTACAATCACATAAAATATTTCCAGGTTATTAACCAGCCAGTCTCAAATGTACAATAAATATTAAGAACGCGAAAAAAGTCTAGCAGGAGGCCCCAAATGGTGTCCAGGGTATTCATTGGCTAAAGAACTCTTTTAGGAGCCTGGATTGTATTTTAAGCCTCATCATTTTCTCTCATATGGCTTAATGGTGGTTTCTACTTAAAGGTCAGATATTTACTTTTTATCGTTTAAAAACATATATCAAGGTTAAAACGCCTTTAAGTTATGAAAATTACATACTTGTATGGAAGCCCTTTTGGTAATATTTATTCCGCCAAATCTTGAAACATACTCATTTGCCTGGAATAAAAATTAATGTCTGTCACATTTGTAAACGGAGAAGGTCCTGAAAATGAACATGCATAAAAAAGCTAAATGACTATTTAGGAAACATACCAGCAGCTGAACTGGCGATTGTGACGGCGAAGGCGAAGGCGAAGGCGAAGGCGAAGGCGAAGGCGAAGGCGAAGGCGAAGGCGAAGGCGAAGGCGAAGGCGAAGGCGAAGGCGAAGGCGAAGGCGAAGGCGAAGGCGAAGGCGAAGGCGAAGGCGAAGGCGAAGGCGAAGGCGAAGGCGAAGGCGAAGGCGAAGGCGAAGGCGAAGGCGAAGGCGAAGGCGAAGGCGAAGGCGAAGGCGAAGGCGAAGGCGAAGGCGAAGGCGAAGGCGAAGGCGAAGGCGAAGGCGAAGGCGAAGGCGAAGGCGAAGGCGAAGGCGACGGCGACGGCGAAGGCGACGGCGAAGGCGAAGGCGAAGGCGAAGGCGAAGGCGAAGGCGACGGCAACGGCGACGGCGACGGCGACGGCGACGGCGATGGCGAGGTTGTAAGTGATGAATCTATAAAGAAAATGTTTATCAAGACTACCTCATACTAAAAAAATGCCTTAGTAATACATTGTAAGAGCAAGAATGCCGACTTTAAGCGGCGTAAGGAAATGGCCGCTATGAACTTTAAAAATCCCTAAATGCACTCGATTTTTGATTGGTTAGGCAGAACACTCTTATTGTTTTCTTTGCACTATTTCGGTCTTTCGCACACGACTTGAAAGATCAATGTTCAGATACGGCTACACGATGTTTTTCGAAAACTTGATGCAAAAATATTAGTAAATGAAATAATAGTGAAAAAAAACATTCCTTAATCAGTGGTTAAACATATAATATGAGTACACATTTGCCCACTTTTTGTCATAACAGCTCGCTTCCATGGGGATTGAAAAATACGCAAAATTTGCGCGTGTATTTATTGTCAAACCACCGAATATGACGTATTCATTTCTTATTTCGTCTCGAACTGTTTCCGATTTACTGCCCTTTTTTAAATTTCTTTAGCTTAACCGAGATCGTCTTTGTGGAAAATATTTGATTCAGCGTTTTTATTTGAATAATTTGATGGATTTGTTAATTAAGGCATAACGAGAGAAAATGATCAGGAAGCTCCTTGTCCAGGCTTTGAAATATGTCAGTTGTGAGAGGATTCACATAAAAGCAAGTATCTATCTGATCTTCTGTTGTAATGACCACTAGAAACTTCTTTGCTTGAATTTAAGTTTACAGGTTAAAAAACTACTGTGCATGTTTTCAGTCAAGCAAACAGAAACGCACAACGCAAAGTGAAACTCGAATTGTTTACTCATTATAACAACCTTAGTGAAAAGTAAGTGAAAACGTGACTCTAGCCTTCTACCGTATTTAGTTTTCGTGTGACAACGGTTTTTTTAAGCCGTAACACTCTAAGAAATTTGATATGTGAGGGAAGGGTCGCACTTGGGACAAGTTTTCCAAATTATGTTTACTTTACGGTTGAAACCTATCGTCGAAGAAAATTTCCAAGCGCGGCTCTAATTTTTGCAATTAAAAAAAAGATTAATTTGAAATCGTAGAAAACATCAGAAGCACCTTAGTGCTTGGGTGGGGCAGGCAGATTTGAAAAGAGTCAAGTTAAACAAAAGAAATCCCAGCGGTGACTGTCAACGCTTGTAAGTGAACCTTGGAGAACACGAGAGAACTTTCTAAATCTTTGCGCTTAAGATATGGATGGTCGTCAGTTATATTATGGAAAATCTCATCCACAGGACGCGTATCTTTTCTTCCGAGCTGTGAACATGAGCTCTAGTTTCGAGTCTACTTCAGTTCTCATTGTGTGAAAACACTGGCAATTTCCTCTCACTGGTGCGACTCTACTCCTTTCGGTTGCGATTACGTACTTCCGTGGTATTTTATCTCAGAAAAGTAGAACACTTTTCCCAAGTGCGGTTCAAGGCAAACGTTTGAAAATAAATAAAGAAATTAATGATGGTTACATAAATACATCACAGGACAATTAGATTTTTGGATTAACCACAGCAAAGCCGTATGCCTTAGGGTGATAGTCATGTTTTGCTTAATTAAACGATTGTTGTAGAACCACCAACTTGTACACGAAACGCATCGTTTAATCTTTCAATTCACATATTGCCTTCCGATTACTAAACATGAAAAGTATCATGCTCTTTTGTAGAGAGCTTCGATCGCCAGTTAGATTGATTAGGCACTCACCAATTTTTTTTTCTCTGCAAGTTCGCGTGCACTTTATCTTGTTGCATTCTGTATAACACTCATAATCTTCACAATAGCAGGTCTTTTTGCTAAAAAAATGCTGTTCGCCAATTGTAAGGTTAAATTTTGTAGCCTTGCACGTCTTAAAAATGATATTCCCTTTGTGTTCCGTTTTAATGCATTGATATACCAATGGGCTATACGTCTGACTACAATACTGTTCGCAAGGCTTGGAATTGCGATTTTGCCCATTCTTGCAGAAGGTTACGGAACAATTAAGATTGCATTTGCCATCAGTGAAATTGCAATTCTGCATCCATCTCTTCTTGTCATATTCTAATGTGCAAGATATATCAACGTGGTCTCGATAATTGATCTGGGAAGAGTTTTCCCCAATAGCTGAAAAATATGCAAGACAATATTTCAATAGATTGGTCCTGGTTTTCAATTATTATAACGAAGCTCGATAGTAAACGTCAGGAAAGTCGCTGTGGATCGAAAAATTTGGGTCATCTTGCGTATCGAACGCGTTCGTCGCGCCACCGAGTCCAGACCTCCCTCTTTTTTCGCTCTGCCGCTACTATTGCGTTGTCAACTATCGCACTCCGGCTGTTTCACGAGATAAACGTCTAGACAGGCTTATGTTTCAAAAAAATATAATAATGTTAGGAATTGGTCCATGCTGAGCAGCAATACCATGATATTCAACAATAACTCATGCATTTATTTACACCTTTGTCCATCAATTAACCAAAGTAAATTTCCTTCACGTTTGGGAAACAAAAGAAAAACCGGGTTGCTCGCACGCATTTAACACTTACACCTATAAATAAGCTCGTTATCTCGTCTTGAAGTATAATTTCAAACCTTATTCATCTTAGTAACCCTCATTAACCTTGGTGGCGGTTCTAAAGTTTAAGCTGTAGCTTTGTTCCATGTTATTCAACGACTTATCAATGTAACAGAATCACAACCTCCCCCTTTTTGGGCCAAATTTTATTTTAGCTCACACTTACATACAAAAAGTAATCACAGCCCTACCTGCTCTCACGGATTGCATCATCAAAGTCTGGATAGCTGAAGTACGAATGTAAAAAATAAATTTAGTTTCTTGCTTTCACGGAAATATACTTTTCATATCATCAGAGTCACCTATTTGTATCGCAATTGCCGAAGTTGGAGGAGGCGCACGTCTACAGAGTATATCTTTGACGCATTCAATTTATTGATTAAAATGACTGAAGTTGTTTGTTATTCGTGGTTATCTAAGGAAATTCACATTGAGAAAATCACGACAATAAACTGATAAGAATTTCTAGTCGTGTTTCTCTCCACTTCTTGAGCGCTTTAGCCACTTCCTAACTGCTTTACTACAGAACAGCGCACATTCAAGGCTTCCCTACTTGTTTTGTAATAAAGAGTCCGTTAAATTCCCCACGCGTTACTTTCAATTTTCAAAACAGACATAGACTTGATAGGGAACAACAGTGCCGTCAACTTGCTCTATACTCTCATAAAGCACGCTAAAATAAGCCAATCACAATCCTTGTTAGAATGGTTCGAATAATCTGACTGGTTGAACTAGTTTAAAGCCGTTAAAAATGTTATAGCCGAATTCACAGGAACATGAAGATTGCTCGGGACAGAGCCGTAAAACTCGGCTGCTGTGACTTCCACTCAACGCAACCAAAAGGATATCAAAGCAAGCTCTTATTCGTTCCCTCGAAGGGCGGCTAATGTTAACGTTATTTCTGAGGATTGCTTCACTGCAATGACCGGAGAACGCCATGATGAGCAAGCTGTAATGAACCTAAGAATGGTCGTGGTCGCTCTGATACCGTCATAATTTATGATGAATTTTGACAGTCATGCCACTGACTATTTTTGTTATGTCAGTTATGTTTTGTAGAAAAGGTTGTGGTTATTGATCGCGGTGAATAACAATAAAAGCTAAGTTTTTCGTTTGTCTCACGATGTAGTCACGTGTGATGTAGATCGCGACGTTTCGACTGCATACTGCTAGTCTTCTTTAGGCGATGAGGTCGACTAGTCATGCGTGATCTTATAAAGCATGATGCTCTGCTGTGATTTGTTGTTTTTCAACAGCTCTGATTGGTGCATTTCGATCCTTGCTGATAAGTGATTTGCTCCCTCGGCGGTCCGCTGTCGCACGGCTCTCCTGTTGTTGTGTTTTTTGTGCGTGTAGTAATAAGGGCCACGATCAATAAACTTTACTTCGTTCCAGAGTGGCTTATGTCCGTTGTTGTGGGCATGCTCTGAAACGGCGGAGGTCTCGCTACGGGCGAGTCGAATGTCTCGATCGATCGCAGGGTCAAAGAGACAATTCACATAAGACTTCACCCTAACAACATCAACAGGGATAGTGGAATAGAAATTCCAGAAGCGTGGATGCCCACGATCAAAAAATCAACCAAAGAAAGCACGCGTTATTTCCGAACTTTAATAGAGATTTGCCTTGTTAGCCGCGATGCGGTAGTGGTTCTATTTTTTGTGTACAAATTGACAATTTTTAATTCCTAATCTACTCCATGTAACAGGAAGGGACACTTCAATGATAACCCAATTTTGATTCATTGCATCCGGTGTCAAACAAAAGATATCACTGTAGCGCCTATCTATTATAAGAGCCTCAGAATGTTAGGCCAAAATTTGACTGTTTGTGTAGTTGTGTGTCATTGGATACGAATGAATATCAATTTGCTTTTAATAGTTATAATTATATAATTTTTAACATATCTTAAATGCTTGTTACTTTCTCGTCCGTTTTTTTCTTAACTGTCATATTCATATGTTAATTTTTGTAAGTAAGAAGGACTAAAAAAAAAAAAAAACCCGGCGAGGTCGAACCCTTGTTCCTTTTTGTCACCAATTTTTTGTTGGAACTCAAAAAAACTTTTCATTAAATATGAATGATTGTACGTAGCTTTAACTAATCAGCTTCTACTGATCATCGTTTTATCGATCTAAATAGATGTAAATGATGTTTCAGCGTTAAAAAAGAATGGAAGTAGTCCACCAAGTTATTAATTTGCCTCAAAGTCAGAATAAAAACATGAGTCAGATGTTTTAGGCAGGTAGATGAAAAAACACATGTACCACTCCAATTATATCCAAACTCCGAGTTAAACTGTTGTTAAATTTTGCATCTGTTTAAACTTATTCGAATTCTGGTTGAACCAAGTTATAACGTTCGCTCGCCAGAAGAAAAAGTTACAAAAAAATTATTGAAAGCGGACGGTTTCATAAGTCGTTTAGCGCGAAAGACAGGATAACAGCAAAAATATTTTGTCGCGTGATCCGAATTGATGCTGTTTGACACACCGCCATGACGCCTAAATTAAAAATTACAATGACTGCCACACGAATGTGCCATTCTGGCTTACTTTTTTCCAATTATTTTGCATCGAACAGAAAGTAGATAAACACCCGGCCCCAGTTGATCAAAGGATGAATAAATTTATCCACAGGATAAGCTTATCCGGTATATAAGAAGACTATCGATTGGATAGTTATCCAGCGGATAAAAAGTTGTTGCATAAAGCACGGATAGCGAAGCGTTCAGGCAGTTGCCATGGTGATAACTGCGAAAATGTTGCAAGAACTGCATACCACTTTATGGTAGAACTGCTAACAGAAACTTATGAATTAAAGGGTTCATACATTTTGTACAAATTATATGCAGCAACGGTATATTGTATTGCTTCTCGTCCAAAACGATACCTGGATCTCAATTCAGAGTCAGTGTAAGACTCTAAGGGATCGAGCTGGCAGTGGAAAATTCTTCTCTTTCTACGACTTTGATTGTCGGGCAAGTTACACCGGAGAAGATGTAACTGTCGAGCGGCCATTTTATAATTTTTTTTCCGGTGCATAAAAATGTTTATTGTTTCTTTAGAGGGCACGGTAACGAATCTTGCAATCTGATTGGTTCTTTACCCGGTCAGTATTTTCCTATCTCTGCCCACGGGCCACGGTAACGCTTTCGTGAGTCGCCGAGTACATCCCAACTTTCGTTGTCATTTTTTCATAAATATACCTCGTTTTCCAGCTGGGCAGTATTTTTAAGCAAACACGTCGGTCACTACCTCAAGCCGATAAATAACCTATGAATCCTCTCTTTTCTCTCTATCAAATCACTTTGGTTGACAGAAAAATATTGGTTTCAGAATGAATTTGTATAAACAATAGTGTCATTACGTTGGTTGACAAGCGGCCTAAAAACTGTCTGCAATTAATTTTAATCGTTCACAAAAAGTACCCAGAAAGTTGAAACGTGAGGTATTTGGTTACTGTTAAACTGAACGATGGAACTTTCATTCATTTAATATCTGAATTTTCTCGAGCAATTTGTTCATAGTAAAAAAAAGCGAGCGAAGTTTTAATTTAAGTTCTACAACAAATATACGCTCCTGGTGAGTCTTTCCAATTCCGTTCAATTTGGACATTTGTACCTTAAATTGCACAACAGAAATTGAAGGAATTGAGAAAAGGCTGCATTAAATTCCCTTGTGTCTCGTTGGAGTGTGCCGTTCGAATTTAATTTTTGTGAAGGAAAGATCAGAGTTAAACACGCCATTACAGCAAACAAACGAGCAAACCCTCACAACTTCAAAATAAAAAATTGAATTTACTCACAATTACTTTCCTCGCCGTTTACTTAATGAACAGAGGTAAATCTTGGTACATGAATGAATAGTCGATGAGAGTAAATAATACTTTCCGTTAGATCATTAACTGATTTTTTAAGAAAACATTGTCGTGACAGTCCTTGCCAAACTAGTTCTGTTGGTTTTCAAATGTTCCTACGATTTTTTTTTTCTTGCGCGCTCTCTAATTGACAGGTGTCAGATTGTGACAGATACTTGTAAAAATAATGTTTCAAAGTTTGTTTGGAAGCCTTTTAAATCACCTTTATCGTTACGGAAATGAAAATGTTTCGCTGAGGCATCTCTCATAAATTTGCATCACCTCTATTTTAACTACCATTTACTCACTCAAAAATTGTTCAGTTTATGGAAGATCTTGCCGTATTTACGGCCATAAGTCATTCGGGTTCTTTCGGAAAGAATTTCGTCAAGTTTAAAAACAATAAATATGTTATTTACCGGCTAAGGGTCGGTCCGTATGGTGAAAAACTGTGACCTCGGTCTTGAAAATGCTTTTCAAGACCTCGGTCTCAGTTTTTCACCATACGGACCTCCCAGCCGGCAAATAACATATATATACCACCTGCCTAACCATGTATAAATTTATCCGTTGGATAGCGAGTGGATAGCTTTATCCATACTTTGAACAACCGATATGACGCCATGGGTAAAATTTATCCGCTGGATAGCGATTTATCTAGCGGATAAGAAGTTATCCATCCTTTGAACAACCGGGGCCTGAAAACTAATGCTAAAAATCCATTTATTTTGGAGATAATCTGGAAGCCTATAACATATATCTGTAGAGCTTGGAACGTTCTGTATTAGAATACCTAATAAACACAACATGAATTAGATTTTTAATAGATTTGCCCGCGTGTCGCAGAAAATTGATAAGTCGAATCGTTTGCAAATGATAGTCAAGCGCTTGGCTTTCGTTGCTTATGATAAACTGACAGAAATATTAAAGGTAATACTTACCAAACGTACAACTTATAAAAAGGGTTTTTGCCATTTTGCAGGATTCAGTTTCACTCTTCATCAAGCCCCAGAAATGTACAAGTTGCCACGAGCAGCTGTCGGCAGACAAAAGTTACTGTATTTGGGCGCGGTAAATGAAAGGAAATTTCTTTAGTAGGGGTTAGAATAAATGCAAATGATAACACTCGGTCGACAGCTCATGACACGAGTCATCATTTTTTTTTCACTTTTTTCAATAGATAGACCAATAAACGGAAAGAAACTTGCACCAGGTGTAAAGCATTGGTTTTCTTTCTAAGATCGAGAATTTAACGGGACAAAAACACTTTTATCATTTTCAAAGTTTACGAAAATGCTGTATTACTCACCGGTGGCCGATGTGTGTGTCCCATCTGTTCGTCCAAATAAACGAAAATTACTTCTTAGATTTCAACTCGCAGATGAAATACTGCCGTATTAGTTGATGGGTCTAACCTCGTATGTCATTAATTTTTCGCACACGTGGAAAACCTCAAGTCAAAGGATGCCTTCTTAACGCGTGAGTTAAATATAACTTTAATAGGGTTGATCGTCAATTGGACAGAAAACCAACGGCGCCTCACGACTAATAGTCAAGTTCTCAGTTTGCAAAACAAATCCCTCCCCCCACCCTTCCCCCCTTATACGGTAAAAGCGCCATGAAGACCATCGCTTCTGAGTCCATCTCTTTGGATGCTAACCTTTTCCATTCAGGTCTAAGTTCTAGTCTACGCCCAGTCATTGCCATGTGTGTCCTGTGAGGAGGAAAATCCCTTTTTCAAGTGCCTCTTCATCCCCATCTATAGTGCTCTCCCATAATATAATTGCAAGATGATCCTCAAATAGTTCTTAGTCTCATCCGCAATTCATTGAGTCAGTCGCCCCTTGAAGCGTTTATACCTATCACATTTGACCGGTGTAGAGGAATAATTCCGTGCATTTCAGAATCATTTCCTTTGTTTACTCTCTTCTGAAGAAGTAGCCTTATATGCTAATTTATAAACAGGTATGACCTAATAATAGAATGTTGTCGATTGTTTTGTCGTGTTTACATTAGCTGAGCTTATGCAAGGCGTTCGTGCTTATCACGTTGCGGCATAAACTGAGCTGGAAAAAGACTGCTCAAATATCTCTTAATCTCTTAGCAGTGCTCGACGCCCATTAAGGAAAAAGTAAAGCTTGAAGGATAAATTTTTGCAATTTGTCTTTCTAGCAAAGATAATACTTTAGTTGTAACATACGCTGTGATTGCGTCAATTGCTATGATGCACACTTCTCTATACCCCTTTGAAAGTAGGGGAAGAAATGTACGTATAATATTTTTATCCGATTTTATTTTTTATAGTCACATGTCAAAACCATAATATTGTTCAAGAAGTGTTTACAAGAACAGGGAATGCACTAATTTGGGGAGATGCATTAGCAGGTTTTAAGACAAATTACCTAACATATCTATTACTGCACTTTGTTCCTTTAAATTGTCTACTGTGTGCGATTTTTCTTCGATCGCTGTAAAATGAAGTTTTCTCCAATTTTGGTTATCATAGTTCCAATTTTTAATAACAGAACTCATCGATACATTTACGATTCGAAATAGAAATACTTATCAAAGGAATGCGGAGAATAAATATCGAAAAATTCAAGTGATCCTTAATCCTTTAACTCCCATGAGTGACCGACACAGAATTTCTCCTTACAGTATTAATACAATATCGATCAGATAGGTTATGAGAATAAGGAAAAATTAGAGTTTGAGGATTTTCTAGTTGATCCAGTACCAAATTCTCAGAAGTAGCACCTGAGAATTGTATGGCAGACAGTGAGGAGGATTGAAAATGAGATCTTGGGCATTGAAGGGTCAAAATATGTAATCTCTTAGAATTTCTTTCTTTTTTAACATAGTTATTTATGCATTAACTCAGCATCATCTATCTATTCATCTGCTTATTTATGAGTAATAACATTAGATGTTGGACGAGGCTGCTAATATTACAGTTACAAGATACAGTTTGACAAGTATCCTCTCCGATATGAAACGTAAAAGCATCATCTAGCAAACGTTAAAATGTAGCGCACGAGGATTGAAAGGAGGCAGAAGAATTTGTAATAACACAGTTCATTCCATGAGTTCATTGAACTTCTAAAGTAGATCTAACCTTTAATGAAAGTCAATTAATAACAGACAAGCCAGACCAACCTGTAGTTACGATAATTTGATCCTTAGTGCGCACAACTTAGCATGTAGCTAACAAAAATTCTTAAGCAAGTACATGTATGCGATGTTCTGGAAAAGTCATTTAGATAAAAGATAGCACTTGCAGCTTGTTAATTGCTAAAACAATAAACAAGAGAACGATCTCACTTAATAGTAATAAAATAATAGTAATAATAATAATAATAATGACAATTTATTGACAGTATTTCTACTCGGTAGCTCTACATCCGTCATACTAACTAAAAACTAACGACTTACATAATGCACAACGCACCTAATGTCAATTTGCTTTTACTACGTGACATTTTAACAGCAGATTGAAACTCAGATCGATCGCCATCGACTAATCGCTATTTACTACACAATCGTTCAATGCAATAGAATGTTATTGGCGAACAGTTAAATCCATTGACTTAAGTAGAGTGTTAATTCGGTTTAATGTCACTGCGAGGCTGCAATTCAACTGCCCGTGCATCGCCGACGTCACTTAAATTGACCTGTGGGCTCTTCCTTGTGGAGTCCTCCTTATTTGAAGTGGTAAAAACCACGTTCATCTTTCTTTTCAATCGCTCTCTGATCTGCAGATAGACAAGCAACAAACGATACATTTCTTTCAAATTTCATTCAAATAGTTATTCATGCTTAAACATTTGTGCTATAATATGCACTTTCCTTATTATTGACTCAGTTTTCTTTTCTTACCTGACTGTTTCGTAAGCCGTGTAGAACGAAATTCAGGAAACCCTGTTGCAGAAACAATTTGAAGATTATTTTTTTACAATATTCCACCTAAGTAGGAAGCGGCGGAGCGTGCGTTGTTTGGGTATCTCAGTGCACAAGACATATAATAATCGTCTTCAAAAATCAATATCTAATAAGTCTAATAAGACTGCTACGAATATATTTCGGGTCAAGTGAATAGTTAACAGGTTTTTAATTTTTTTTTTTAAATCATCTAATCATTGCAAAGGCTTCTCTCTTTGGTAAGAGCTGTGTAAATTGAACAATCTAGATTGATTGAGATTAAGAGTTTCAATCGGACACTCACCTGACTAGAGTTGAGTATTGTGAAAATGTAAGCGAAAGCCTTTTGCACAGGCGAAAGAAGACCAAATAGCCACGTGACACCCAGTAAAGGAATCATCAGTGCACAAGCTTTGATACCAATTCTGAGATCGACAACAAATTGAAGAGACATGTAAAAGACTGAGATGATAATTTTTTTTTCGCAGTCTCATTAACAGGTATCGTAAAGGCAAACTGGTCAAGGAATGAGGGAGCCAGGCGATTGTCGCCGTACAGTTTGACAAAGCAATTTGTTTTCATTATTTTGAATAATTTCATGTTGTGAATCCTACCGTATTTGCTGAATATGGTCGTCTTCACCTGTTGGCTGCACCAAATTGGTCATCTCCTTTATGACTCGTACGATTATCAAGATGTTGAGCTAAAAAAAAATTCCATTTAAATCACTGAATTAAGTTTCTGGATGTGGTACTCGAGAAGCCAAGACAGTCTTACTATAGAAGTTATTCGATTAGTATAGGTCGGAAAAATAAAAATAATGATTCCATTACGGGGGATAGAAATCCCGACCCTTGCACCCGGATCCTCGACCACTGAGCTGATTCCGCGAATAAAACTTTCTTAACAGAATCAATTACGCTCAACGTAGCTAAAGTCAAATTTGATATCTCCTTCTAATCCTGTTCCCATCCTCTTTTTTAGTGTTGTGCAATGTGGTACTTTTTTGCCTAGAAAACACATCTTGGTATTCAACGCTGAAAAAGGTGAAACAACAAAACAACAAAAGTCTCTGGAGGTAACTAGTTTGGTAAACCAAGCACCGTGATATAAATTTATCATAAACTCACAACTTCGATTAACGTTACAAAGGAGACGAATATCCAGATCAGATTGTTAGTCGAAGACAGCCAACAACTAAGAGAATTGAAAAACAAGAATGAAAGTCATCAGAATGAATAAAAAAAATCCAAGGAAAAACGGAACAAGAAAATTAAAACGAACTTAACTTGATAGTGCGCGGGAGAGAGAAGAAAGGTAAAAAGTAACCTATTGATGTGTTTCTTACTATTTATCACTGATATAGCTTTGTATTCCTTCTTTCGCAGCAGCAATGCCAAGTGAAATAGCCATAATGATCATAGGGAGACCTAATCATCAATACAAAAAAATTAATTCAAAGCACTTGACTTGATGACAACACCAAATATGGGAGCATGGTGTAACTTCCAATATATGTTGTGGTAAAATTAATAATGGAAATACCCCATGAGATGACGTGATACATGTGCATCTTGGTGTTGATGTTGTAAACTTTCACAACGAACAGGTAGAGGTAGATTCCCTCGACCAACATCCAACAAAAGGCAGCTGTCAGAAAATACTGCATCAGAGCTGCTACTGCGATGCAAGCAGCCTGCAAAAGGAAATATGTTTTGTGTCTTTCTGTGCTATTTTCTAAAAATATTTAGAGCAGAAAGATTTGATTAATTAAATTCACAGACCGGAAAAGCCTCTCACCGTGTGTTCTGTGGCGTTTACTCCTGCGAGAAAAATTAGCTGTCCAACTCCGAGGGACACAGAAAGACTCAATCGAATTTGAGACAAAGGTTGACGGACGTCTCTGGTCAAATGAAAGATGACGAAAAAAGAAAGTAAAAACAAAAACCAAACATGGGTTTAAAAAAAACAAACATAATCAAAACAAAAATAATTCAAATAAAAAATTAAGAAAAAAAAGAAAAACAAACAAAACAAGACAAACACCAAAAAAAAATCAATCAAAAGCTTCAGAATCAAAAGGAAAATAAAAAGCCAAGTTGGTATAGAATAAGAAAACATTAAGGACTGAGGAAAGAAACCATGCATTGTTAATGCTCTTCTAATTGAACATGAAATCTGATGTAAATTGGTAATTTAATCGACTTACTTTAGCTCAGTTTCGGAGAAATTAAAAGGAACATTTTGGATAACTTAAAGTTACGTTAATTCCTGGTTTTTTTTTCCTTTGTTGAGAAATTACAATCGATAGTAAGTAGAAGAGGACATGAGAATGTGTACATCATCGACTATTTAACCACCATACTTACGTAAAGAAAAAGTACAAGGCTGATGTTATAAGCATCCCGATGATCGACAAGCTTAATCCTATGTAGGTAATTGTCTTCAACACAGTCTCGTCCTGTTTGGAAAGCTGCGTCACATAGCATAAAAAAGAAAATAGAGACACGCAAATTAGTTCAATTAATTTACATGTATCACCAGTGCTGGAAGAAGAACATACATATAACTGGTTACCTTTGTGCCATCGTTGTAATCAAATAATACAGCAAAATGAGTCAAATGATTGCAGCTACAAACTGTTTCTTCTGAATTGCTTCTCGACGTAACTACATGGCATCCTTCGTCTGAAAATCCGTCGGAGCTGCAAATAAGAAATAACCTCAGCTGGCAAGACGTAGTGTAGGAAATAGCCTTCCATGGTACCAAAAGAGCGAATTTCATCAAAACCCTTTTGATTTCATAATATCGATTACATTATTAGCAGTTCATTATTAGTTTTAGTAAGTCAAGGCGGAAACTATTTATAATACTTCCTTGTTAGGCATAGATTCAAACTTTGATTGGGTATATTCCAAATTTTTAGACAGAAGTTGTCGTAGATAGAAGGATTATAGCTTGCAAAAATTATTTTAATAGAGAAAATAATCTCATTAGGACAAATTATGAGGGAAAATTAATTATAAATTAAGGAAAAAAATAATGAAACATAACAATTCTAGCTAAGTGTCTCCCACGACAACCGGAAAATAAGAGGACATTCGCAAATACAGCAACAAGCAACTGGACTCCAAGAAAACTCACGGAAAATATTGGCGGGAACATGGAGGCAAACGGACGACCAAGCGAACAAGAAAATTCTAAGAAAAGTAGATGATATTGCAATTTTTTACCTATCGCTGAAGCTTCTCCAAAACATACAATTCTTCACCCTTTCTTCTATCTGAAAATAAAATTATTGCGGTTAGATGAAATAAAAACAGCGCATTCCAAATAATCTTTCTTTACTTTCATCTGACTTAATCTTGCTTACCTTTATGTTTTTGAACTTTAAGACGACATTTTCCAGCAATTTTTTTGGTTTAGGTTCCATTGCTGCCATTATTATTCTGCTACCCAAATATCTGTGTACAAAATGATTTGAAAACGAACCAGAATGTGACACAAATATGGTGGTTTAAAAGAATGGTAGCGGTGGTGACGATACCAAACGATTTGCACATTTTAGCCGATGTTCTCTACGTAGGGAAGATAACGCCAGTCGACGGTATCCAGCAGATAAGTGTTAACAAAATGTTTCGTTCTATCTGCTGGATAGCGAATTATCCAGTGGATAGCGTTAATCACCCTTCGAACAACCAGGGCCAGGTGTTTTGAACACAAAGAAGACAGTATTGTTACCTTGTGCTTCCTGTTTCATTCCTGCTGGGTTGACTTTTCGGCAGTATGTCTTGCAGATTCTTATATACGCACCCGACGACCACTGATCCTGAAAAAGATAAATCTATGTATTTCCTTCAGGCTATAAAAGAAATAAACCCTATGAGTGTTGGTTTTGGAAGCAAAGCCTGCGAAAACTTGTGAGCTGTCCTTCATGAGAAATTACGTCAACGCTGTTTAAAAAAATATAAATTTTTTGAGACTGAAGACGACAGGTAATACAAACCGTTATCTGCAAAATTCGAAGAGGCAATATTAATGTTCGTTTGCCATTCGTGTACGTCGAAGTAAAAGTCACTTGTATTTTGGCGGTAAGCCTTTTGGACTTCCAGCACTGTCGGACAAAAAAATTGACTTCCTGCTTATGGATAAGACGATCAAAAATGTGACTAATTGAATTAAGAGACAGACAACATCCAACATCCAACATAAGCGTTTGTAAATGACTCGGGACCCACTCAGTTGTTCTGAGGCCAACTAGCGCTCACCCAAGGTTAAATTCTTATCCGAGTTTCTGATTCTTTCGTTCAAAGCTTTTTTGAGATAATTGTCTTCATTGTTTTTAAAGAGTCCAATAATCATCAAGATTATAGTCAATAGTCCAATAGAATTATGCTGAATTCTCTTTTATAGCTTTCACATCTGAAATCAGTTTTCACACTACTCCTCGGCTATCTAAACCCAGCTTAGAGCAATCCAGCCCAGATGTAAAAGTCATTATCCTATTTAGGAGATAAAGTGTCAGTCACTGAGACCGTGAATAAGCATCGACGAAGAAGATTATCACAAACCTGATTAAAGGGTGGTGTTTTAACTCACCCATTTTGTGGCTTACAATCTTTATTGGAAGGTGATGCTTGCCATAATTAAGAGCAAATTTCTCGAAGGCGACAGCCACATTAAAGATGGACTCTCTTCCTCTTTGAAACTCGTCTATGGTGAACTGGCCTTCATGAAATTTTGTCATGTTTTCAAGACTGACGATGAAGTTTTCAAACACGTTTACAGCCTCCTGAAATCACGTAAAACGTTTTATTCATGTGATTTTTAACAATATTATTGTAATCTATGCCAACAAAGTGTTTCTAATCACCTATAAATTTGTTTTGTTACAAATAGTTACTCCTTTGCCATGTATTTGATTAATTATACTTATAGATCATTAATGACGCCAAAATGTGTAAGAACAAAGAAACGGATCATTGATGTGCTCAATACTCCTAAAGTTTTATTTTATCCATCACCAAACAGATGCGCGGCAACTTGGAATCTGCTTTGTTTGATAAAAAGTAAAACATCAAAAAAGGAACGACTAAGGTGAGAGTTTTGATGTTAGAGAAGAATATTGTTCCGGTCCTAGAACGACATAAGTATACAGAGTGTTGTTTGAAAGCTGTTTTTTCCTTGGCTCAGGTGGCCTTATCAGATTTCTTTCCCGTCATCTGTCTCTTCCTCTGTCATTACCTTTCTTCACATATAAAAGTACACAACACACATGTATATATGTAATTATATACTCGTTTTCAAAACGTTGCCATTTGAACATATGTATATTTATGATAAAGTTCGGATAATATGTTGATTTAGCCAAGCCTTAGAACGGAGCTCGCATTCGTGCGGAGCCCGCACGTCTCAAGGGCACAACGCCTTGACCCGGCCAGGACTAGAACCCGAGTCGTCCGACTCGGAGCCCAGTGCACTGACCACTGGACTACTGAACAAAGCCGTGGCGTTGGCGTGCCCGCGGTACTGTTGACCACGCATGTTAAAAGTAGCACCGTGTACGGTCGTACGGTCGTACATCCAAATTTTTTCGGCTTGATGGGTTACTACTATTTTGTATAATTATGGGCTACGCTCTGCGAGCTCCGCTGTAACGCGCGCTGTCATTGGTCGAAAGAGCGTGCTCTATGAGAGTATAGAGCATAGAGCTGAGCTAAAGCTGTCACACCATCTGCCAAATTGTACTATGATCGACCTTTTCCGGGACTTCTTTTTAGCTTTTTTTCGATAATTGAAAGCGAATTTCGGAACAAGCGAGACGGTAAGTAGCAACAGAAGAACCAGGCGCCGTAATTTACGTTATTAAAACGTGAGCGGATGCGAAAATCCTCAAAGGAAAAACAAAATAGACATTCCGAGTTTTAAAGATTTTCACGCTCAGTTAGATTGCAAGCTCGCGTACGGTAATAAAATTCAAACACAGCTAAAACTCGTATAGTATATAAAGCTCCGTGTTCAAAAAGAAGACAAAACAAAACGGAAACGACGAAAAATATAACCAAACTGGCATAACTTAAAATTCGTACTTGTCATAACGGTGTCTGAGCGAATACGATCATGCTGAAGTCCATCGGGGCTCGCTTATCATGGCGATCTCCGTTCATCGCAGTAAAGCAAACCTCAGAAACTACATCGGCCGCCCTTCGAGTGAAAAAATAAGAGCTTACTCTGATATCCTTTCCAATGCGCTGAGTGGAAAGTCACATCAGTCATTGCAGCCGAGTTTTGCGGCGCTGTCATCCCGAGCGATCTTCATGTTCCGGTGAATTCGGCTGTCGTTCATTCAAAAAATACTCGCCTTGAACAGTTTGTTTTCTACCTTGTCATGTGAAAAAACTCGCGTGTTTTCATGAGCCATAATTCGGCCGAAGTTCACTCAACATTTCACTGTAAGATAAGATAACTGTAATAACTGTAAGATACACATAAAGTGTGGAGAAACACTTTCTTCTTCTTTCGTGCTCTAGCCGCTTCCTACGTGCTTTACAACAGAACAGAGCACAGTCAAGGCTTCTCTATTTGTTAAATGATACATACACCTTTTCTTTTTCCATTCAAAAAGCTTCTGATAAAAGAAATTAAAGGGAAGTTGTTCAAATGGAATTACAATAGTTGCTGTCAAAATAACCATAAACGTTTTGATCCCTTGATGTAAAATATACATGCATCGTGCATCACATTTTTAGATCCAAAAAGGACAGGTGTATATATTTAATGTATATTTTCAATTGGCAACGTTGAAAAGGGGTGTATCTTTGTATACACATACATCTATATCTGAATGCATTCTGCATTTTAACATATGTCATTGGTGGAGTTAGATACCTGCAAAGAAGTGTTTCTGTCGCTATCGAGTCTGCCAAGTTTGGAAACATATTCATTTGCCTAAAATAATGAAAACGTCAGTCACAGGTATGCACTAATTACCTTCTAAAACATAACAGGTACAAGGACCGCATATGATCATAACACTCACCAACTTCTGAACTGAATTTGGAGGCGACGGCGATGGAGATGGCAACGGCAACGGAAACGGAAACAGCGATGGCGATGGTGAGGGTGAGGGCAACGTCAATAGAGACAGTGATGACAATGGCAATGGTATCGGCGAGGGCAACGGTGCTGCTATTGATGGCGACAGCGACGTATGTGCCATCGCTGATGCTGATGGCCATGCTGTCACAGTTGGCAATAAGGGCAAAGTATTCAGAAAAGAAAAAAAGAAAGGAGTTCCCTGAAACTGATTTATGTATTCCTCCTTGTACCAATGTTTTGTTACTGAACGTATTTGATCCCCAATTGATTTGATGACAAAGTTTCCACATTCCCTTTTAGTGATATTCAGAAACAGGAAAATCCCGTTGGCATTGCTAAATATGACAGGCTTCTAGTGGAAATCTTACTAGCCTCGCTCACATGCAAATCATGCTGGATAGCCCGATTGATCCGCCATAAACGCATTTACTACAAATCTTTTCATTTCTTTCATTGAGCCGGTTCTGAAACCTTTATTATGATTTTTACCAGATGTGCAATTAGTCCCAGTTTGTTTTTTTTTATGCTCGATATCAAAATGGTAGGGATAGATAAATTGAGTGGTACTATGGTCTATAACTAACGCACCAGCAAAACATTTGAGAAGAGTTTAGTTTCCTGAAGACTCCACCGAACTCTTTTATCTTCACCCCATTTATTTGCGTGATCCGTGTGAAAGCCAAACTCATTTGGATAGCTAGCCGACTAAGGCTAGGAGGGGGAGTGGTTCCTCCATGTTCTTTATATTCGATTGTCGTATACATTTACACGTTTGCAACATAGAAGGGAAATAGAGGCATGAAAACCTAAGATCAACGTGCTCATCCATGATAGTATTTCTATCACGCTAAGGGCCTAGACACGTTTTTTAGTCTATTTGCACTTAGGAGGCGCAAATTAAGGTATCTCACAAATGTAAGCTTTGGGAGCTACCCCAAACAGATTAGTAGATATGCCCTGATCATCCACATGGGAATCCTTGACTATAAATGCCACATTACTGTTTTCTCTTGGCTGGTTTAATTTTTTTCTCTCCATTTGCTGATAGTCAGTGGCCTTTCATTCACCCAAGTCCACTCTCCGTTCTTTTTTTCAAACCGATGTACCACTCCAATAGTCTGCGATTTCGAATCTCGCTATTAATAAAGTTCCATTCCTCTTCAGTTTCAATAGAAATTAGGTCACCTCTACATCCTTCACAAAGACCTCTGTTAAACCCCCATTTTAATTCAGAACCCATAAACGTGTGACAAGAATCTCTACAACAATCTTTAAAACAGTGAAACAATTCGTCAGAAATAATCCTTTGGAGATTTATCGAAGGTAAACAAATTTTCTCTCAGAAGCGCGTCCCCTCTTCTCTACTCATGAGGGTAAAGCTGAAATAAGTCCATTATCACGATGTTCTTTGACCCCGTTGCAGCAATATTTCATTCATCACTACGAGAAACTCCATAATTTTAAGTCCTGATCGACATGAAAGAAACTTGCATAGATAGATCAAGAATAATGGCCAATTTAAAACTAAAATAGAGTAATTGGTTCCACGCAATGAGGGAATAAAGGCAAAAGGTTGTATCATCTTATTACAGTCTGATAGCACTTTTCTTACGCTCAAGGGCTTTGAGGACTCTCTTAGTTTACCTAAGTGCGTTGTCATCTTATTTTTGCGAGTTTCACAAATAGAGGCGTGCAGCTGAGCCCTTTGGGTCACTTGTAGGCCCAGGTTACTGCCATTCGAAGACGTCTTGACTATTATTGCCACATCTCCGACGTCAGTTGGCTATTTTTCTTTACATTTGTTAATAGTCAATGGTTTACCACTCACCCAAGTCCAATTGCCGGCTTCTTTTTTCAAACTAATGTTCCACTTATCATATAGCGATTTGTGATTTTGAATCAGGTCATTTAAAAAGTTCAATTCTTTTACGGTTTCAATGGAAATTAGGTCAGCCCCCCGCTTTTGACATAATTTTCTGTTATCGTTCCAATTTATTCCTTGGTGTTGAAACATGTAACAGGAATCTTTAAAACATGAAATCTAGCATTCTGGGGAAAAAATAATTAAAAATAAAAGGAGAATAACTAAAAAAAGGAATCCAAAAGTGTTGGACTTAACCTTTGTTCGAGGCTTAAATCATCATTTATTTTCTCACCTCTTCCATGTACTTCCTTCACCGAAGTTAGTAGTACTGTCGAGGAAAATTAAAAAATCTGAGTTTTTATTTTGTTTGTTTGTTTTTGTTTTTAACATGTGTTAACAGCAATGTCACTTTTGAGTTCACTCGCGTATGCAGACTTACTGTAATGGCACCCAAACTATGAAATCACTAGACTTTATAATTATAATTCTTTCAGAAGCAAGGCCTTATTCCCCCTTACCCCCCCCCCCCCTCCCACCCTAACAAAAAGGCAATTTTTTGTAAAAACGTCCTCCTTAATCCTCAAATTTCCAAGTAAACTAAAATAATACGATTTAAACTTAGAAATTCTCCAAGAGCCTTAGCAAAGTTCGCTAAACACACACGCCAAGAAAACCTTATCTTTGCCGCGAACTTCGCGTTGAGGAATCTGTCTCTAAAGATAGTTGACTCGTAACATTAATATTCACGTGCAGCCGAACTCTTCAATAGCACGTGCACCTACGTAACTCCCTTCAAAAGTAAGCTATTCGCAAATGACACAAAAGACAGGACACCTTTTCGCGAAATTTCAATATTTTTTAATTCCGAATCCACCACACTTTCAAGGGTCCATTCATGTAGTAGTTCCTTTTCGGGAATGTACGCCACAACGACCATCCCTCTGTGTTTAAAGTAAGAACGCAAATATTTTCCGGTCAAAATGCCTGCCACCTGGCAGAAAATGATCCACGCTTTGATTTTTTGGCCTTTGTAAACTTCGGAAGACTAGACTTCAAACTTCTCGCCACGCTAACGAGCTATATGCGAGCTCTCCAAAAGAAACGCAGGTTACAAGTCACATTTGTGTTGCTGACTAACATAACTTCAACATGTCCTCTGTGGTAAGCGCTGAGAAGAATTATCAGGAGGTTGGGATACTTCTCGAAAGTTATGCAATTCCTCGATAGCCTCTTGCAATCTACCTTTCTCCCAATCCAACCTTCTCTTGTGTTTAAACAAGTCTATGTCAACACAGAAAAAGTCAAATACTTTCAGACGTTACTGTTTAGTTTTCGAAAATTTATCGACACTCTCCCGAGTGATATTTACATTTGCATAACCCTGAATTTTAAGGGTTATCTCGATTAATTAAAAAAATATTTTCTAAAACTTGATTTAAGATGTGGAAATATACATTTCGATGTATTAAGCTCAATTTTGAATTCATTACGATCAGAGGAGCAATTTTCCTCTCCTTGCTAAAAAGGTAGCTACAAGTTTTTCAAACATGGTTTGCTCTTCCGTTAGATAACCGATAGTAATTAACACTATGATGTCATAGAGACTAATTGTTTGGCACTAAGCTTTTTGGTATCGAACCACAAATAGAACTCAGTGGTTTAGGTTAGGTCAAGCCTAGAAATTATCTTAAGAATGGAGAGGGAACTGGATAAAACCTCCATCACCAGAAGTTATCGACTCGGCCTGGCTAGAACGACGAGACTTGCATCCGTCAAACCTAATGCCAACTTCAGTCAACACAAATTCATACATTCGGCCAGTGAATTAAAAACCATCGATTATTCTGAGAGGCCACTTTATCGGTGAAAGACAAGAGCACTATCGCAGCTTATAGGCGACTGCGTTCAAATGATCCTCGACATTATTACTAGAAATAATACTGTTGCGCAAACCGTCAAAACCCAACAACTATGGTTTATAATAGTCGTTGCAGGTTTCAAAATGTTATATTTTCTCATTCTAGCTTATTGTTTTCATATTATTCAAGTCTACATTTTAGTGAGGTTAAGAAACGCAAATCTAGTCTTACAAAATAACCTGATTATTTTTCTAAAATTATTTTCATGGTTTTGGAAAACCACTTTTCTACAGCATTCTGATATTAGATATATAATACAGCTGGTACTCACTTAGCGTGCAACTTATAAAAAGCGCGTTGAACATTTTCCTGGCTTTGATTCCACCTGTCATCCGAATTCATCAAGACAAACTATGGATATGTTGCTGTCAATTGTTGTCATAAGATTGATGAAAGTTTCTCTCGGAGGCTGCGCATGTGCAGCATATCTTTCAAACTCTCGAACTCACTTGCACCATGTAGACAGTATTGCATATCATAAGCTTTGATCGCTTTGCGTCACTAAAATTTTTTTCTTTTTGTGTACCTTAGTAAACCGTGGACTATTTGCTCCGGACGCGGAGGATCATTTTGTTGGATAGAAATAAGAACTTCATGATCAATTTTATGGAAGTGCACATGGTAATGGTGTAAAATGTTTCTATTGCTTTGGTTGTCGTCGGTTAATTTATCAAAGCACATGTGCAGTGTTTTTTCACGCGTTTTGAACTCCATATTCGAATTTCTTTTGATGCATGCACAATGTCGTAACTTTTAGTAGGACGCTGTCTTCTCGACGTGACACAAGTCATAACTTGGTTCTTCTTAAATTGAACAACTAATTAAAATAAAGGCTCTAGGCAATAGATGATAAGTATTGTTTTGCTTCGTAAAAACAAGAATTGATAAACCCATGAACAAAGCTAATATCAAAATGTTTTAATGACTGGCACTTTCTAATTTATTAGCAAAATAAAACTTCAATCATTAAAAACTGGTTAAGCAGCCTCCGAATCGAAACAATAGCTGTTTAAATAATGTCTTTTGTCTTTTGCTGAAAATTATGCGACATTTTCTAGAACAATCTAATTTCCTGTTATGCGTGATAAATTTTTTATGCAGGTGTTATTACATAATTGTATGCTAATCTTCCGCTCATTAATCTTCCCTTATGGCTCGTTTTAACACGTTATTGCTATTTCTGCTTTTATTAAATAATTCAGTAGTTTCTAGTTCGTTGTATTATCATTTTAGTTTTAGCAGGCATAACATATCCAATATTTTCCGAGCACCTGGTCATTAATTTCTGCATCTGCCTAACCTAATACCTGTTAAGTTGACAGATAAAGAAGCCTAGAGTGTGCTCTGTTCTGTTACAAAGTACGCAGGAAGCGCCGAGAGCGTGAAAATATTTCCCTACGTTTTGAGAAGAGAACTTCTAGAGGGACTCAATGGGGTGATGACTTTTACAGCTAACGGTTAAAATTTTGGCCAATTTACGGTTACGGTTAATATCTTATCATGGTTCATACCAGAATTATTTTTATTTTTTTAAGTTTAACTTTTTTAACAACAGATGGTTAAAATTTGTCAATTTTTACGCCTAACGGCCAACTTTTTGAGCTGTTTACGGCTAAAGGTTAACCCCATTGAGACCCTCCTTCTAGGATTGCTTCCAAATTGCTCGACTTCCGTCGCTAGACTAAAAACGTCTAATTTTCCGGCTGCCATCTGACGCATAAATGAGTAGCGATAGTGTACGCGATTCTATTTTGACATCTTGTCACAACAGCGTGGAAGGATAGCCACTAAGCTACTGTATTCCTTTGATCCTAAATGTGGCTGCTTAGAGCTGTTATACAGACCACCGCAGGTGAAACATCACGAATAACGATGACTTTCAATTGTTTTTCAATCATTTGGCATTGTATAAAAACTGAAAAAGGTTGCGACACGAGCTAAAACAAGAATCGCCATCATTCCCTGTGATGATTGCCACCTGACAAGTTTTTTTTCCAAGCTTCGTTTGCCTGAGTGTTCCAGGAAATTCCAAAATCGATGTAAATTTTTCACAAAATAGAAAGTCAAGTCTGTAGATCTCATTGCTACATTATACCCGACAGAAATAAGAGGGGTGGTACTTACCCAGTGCACAGCTTCTTAAAAAGGTTTTGAAATTTATTTATTTTTGTTTCGGTTTCACCCACCATCCAATTTGTCAAGCCCATTATGTACACAGATAGTTATAAGTAGCTGTCGTTACATTACGTTACATTGTATTTGGGCACAGCGCATGAAAGGCTCGTTCTTCAAGTATCTCAACCTCTCTATATTTAAATGCAAATCATAATACTCGGTAGAACGTTCGGGACGTGAGTCAGCTTTTTTTCCCCTTAGTAAGACCAATAGACTGAAAGTAGTTTGCAGCAGGTGTGGAGCATTGTTTTTCTTGTTAAAAATGAGAAATTCACGACATAAACGGACTTTTATTAAGGTTAACGTTGTATTAATTTGTAGTCCAATATTATCAAGGAGTTATAGATTCCGCTTAAAGATAGGTGTCTTCGACAAATTTCTGCAATCGACTTATCGCCGTTAAGTAAACGATCACACTACAATCGACTGCTATTTCTGGCTGGTTGAGTTCACTTTCTCAAGTTGATCATGCCGATCATAGGTTCTATTTCGTTTCAAATTCATTACAATACTGTACTGCCATTCAACTGCCGATACATCCCTGACACCTTTTCGATTGATCTTGTTTTACTTTGCGGGAGTTCTTCAATGTTTTTCTTTCTTTTGAGTCGACAGCACCCAGCTTTAATCCGCAGATAGACAAGCAGCAGAATATTAGTATTCAAATATCTTATTCGTGCTTTAAAAATTCATTCCAAACACTTTGTATATTTGTAGTTCAATGTTTTTCCTACCCGACGGTGTTGGGAAAAAATCAGCACACCCTATGGCAGAAACAGGATCATAGGTTGATATTTAATTTTTTTAATACACTATCCAAGTGAAAGGCTGCACGAGACTTTAAAGAACTTACTTGATTTCTCTAATAAGATTACAGTTAATACGAATAGAAGAAAAATTATAGGTCTTATAAATCAAGGAGAAATTTTTTACCTCTTTTTGTTTTTCGAATTCTTCTTCAAAAAATGGCATGTGGCCGTTGTAAAGGTTTCTTACTTTTGTTAGAAAGCGAATAAAAGATCTAGATTGATTCATTGACCTTTATTAATGTTTTGGCAACGTATCACTATAGGAAAGAGAAGAGTTTCTGTCTGTTGAACGTTTCTTGTCTTGATCACGTAGGCTACCAGGAAAACCTAAACTCAAATAACAATTTGCAACTAACATTAATTCGAAAGTGAAATATGATCATCGCAGTAAATTTTCCAATTTAAGCAATTGGAAAGAAGAAGCCTGAAAAAAATCAGGGCTTCAACGGGATTCGAACCCGTGACCTCCGCGATACCGGTGCGATGCTCTACCAACTGAGCTATGAAGCCACACATTGGGAGCGAGGTCAATTTATTGAGTTCATATCTTCCCGTGCAGTGAAATGATGTGAAGTTTTATATGAAATAATTCATATTTGTACTGCGGTTGTAGATGAAAGTGAAATATGATCATCGCAGTAAATTTTCCAATTTAAGCAATTGGAAAGAAGAAGCCTGAAAAAAATCAGGGCTTCAACGGGCTTCTTACTGCGATGATCATATTTCACTTTCATCTACAACCGCAGTACAAATATGAATTATTTCATATAAAACTTCACATCATTTCACTGCACGGGAAGATATGAACTCAATAAATTGACCTCGCTCCCAATGTGTGGCTTCATAGCTCAGTTGGTAGAGCATCGCACCGGTATCGCGGAGGTCACGGGTTCGAATCCCGTTGAAGCCCTGATTTTTTTCAGGCTTCTTCTTTCCAATTGCTTAAATTGGAAAATTTACTGCGATGATCATATTTCACTTTCATCTACAACCGCAGTACAAATATGAATTATTTCATATAAAACTTCATAACATTAATTCGTTCCATTAACCTACTTTGGCATTCAAGAAACGATAAACTCTATAGCGAGGTTGGTAATATATAGATTTAGCCAAACCTAAAAGCGGAGCTCGCATTTTTTTTACCGCACGTCTCAAGGGCACAACGCCTTGCCCCGGTCAGGACTAGAACGCGGGTCGTCCGACTCGGAGCCCAGTGCACTGACCACTCAACCCACCAATCTCAACCCTCTCAACCCAAATAATAACTCTTGCATGCTAAGCATGCCTATGTTATCTTCTTGTTAAGCAGAATATCAATTAATTCCAAGTCATTATTGACTATTTTTCAAACTAGAAAAAGTATCTACGACCCCTGGTGACATATGAGAACTGAGGTAACCCTTAGTAACCTCGTTACACAGTAATGGTTGCTAGGTCCATCGAAATGCCCGCCATATCCGAATTAGACACAAGATGGTCAGTTTATTATGTTCACTAAACATTTTGCATTGCATTGAAATAAGCCTCCACAACTTTACAGTTCAAACGATCGGACATTAAATCAGAATACAATAAACATAAAATTGATTTCCCAATGCGAAGAACAAATAAGTCTGCAAGTCTTTTATATTTGTTTTAGAATCTAAGAAAATTAATTACCCTGGTTTGCTTTCCTTGTCAATTAGTTTTCATCAATCACTTTGATAAAGTACTTTTACTGTAGTACAACAACTCAACCCTTTAACTCCTAAGATCTCATTAGTAATTCTCCTTACTGTCTACCATACAGTTCTTATAATGTTAGTTTGGAGAATTTGGTATTGGATCAACTTATAATCCTCTAATTGATATTATTCTTTTTTCTCATCACTTGTCTGCTTGATATTATATTGATATTGTAAGGAGAAATTCTGTCTTGGTCACTCATGGTTAACATAAATATCCATATTCTCTAGACTCTTCACTATAAATTTCCATTGGTACTGATGAGGAGAATTCATGTTGTGATCAGAGCGTCTTGAGTTAGGAATCTTTTTGTTATTCTCATGTTCTTAATGAATGATTCAGCAATATTACTGGAGGGAGAACTTACATGCTGACTACCTTTGGGGCTGATAGGGTTAATTAAGCAGAGAGAACCAAATTAGTTTATTGTTTCACATGTAAGCCATGCTGTGTTCCCTATTTACCAGGACATGTGTACAAAACATGGTCCAAAATGAACACAAATATCACTTATTTCAAAGCCAAGAGTACGATTCCACATTAGAGTAATATTTGAATTAAGTACTGGCAATTGTAAAGTTCTGAGAACTGTATTTACTAATTAAAAAACAAACTCACAGTCTGATTAAATTGGTATTCATAAACAAAGTAATAGCTAGCTCACCTGATTGTAACATAAAGAAAACCCAGCAAGGACCCAGCCAGTCTGTTGTCAGTTGTCAGACGGGCCAAAAATGGGTAGAACAGCATCCTGTATACAAGAACAGTGACAATATTCTGAAAAACTAATTAAAACAGAGTAATCGCTCTGACGAAGGGCTAACGCTCGAAACGTCAGCTTTTTTACTCTTTACGGTGGCTAATTTACGTTTTCAACCCAGTTGTTAACACTAAATTACCTGCTTTACTCTCCCACCGACGCAGCACCACAGTTTCTTTAGAAACTTACCCCTTTAATTAATTTTTTGTTCTGCTAGCTCATGTTGCGTGCTGGACTGCTGTGCAGCTAAAGGGGGTAAGTTTCTAAAGAAACAGTGGTGCTGCTTCAGTGGGAGAGTATCACAGGGTAATTTGGTATTATTGACTGAGTTGATAATGTAAATGGAATATAGTGATGAGAAAACAGGAATAAATTAGTTAAATGAAAAGCATTCATTGACACCATGGGGCTTAAGAGTGCCTATTTGAAAGATAACTTTTGTTCTAGAGTTTTGCAGCCCTCTGAACAGCCTAGAAGTAGAGAAAGGCAACAAAGTACCATATGCTGCCCAGAATGATCAGGAAGATTAAAGTATCTAAGGACCGGTTTGGATGTGTCCTTGTCATTTCTTTTTACATCATGAAGGTGTTATGGCTGTGTTGGTAGTTGAGGGTTCAAGCCCCAGACCACAACAACACTCAGGGTCTTAAAATAATTGAGGAGAATGTGCTGCCTTTGATACTACATCTGCAAATGGTTAGACGTTCTAGTCTTCTTGGCTAAGGATGATAAACCATAGGCCCCATACTCTCCAACATCTTCTCTGTACTGGTTATAAGCAGGGTACATTAACCCTTTAACTCCCAGAAATGATTAACAGGTAACTTCTCCCTATAATATCCTTACATTATCCTGCAAACAGGTGATGAGAATACCCAGACTTCTCAGGTAGAAGATGTTTTCTTGATCTAACAGAAAAGTTCTCATAACTGATGAATATGCAATTGTGCAGCAGCTAGAGGGGAAAATTAATTAATAATCAAATCTTTAGAGTTAAAGAGTAAAACAACTGACAGACTTCAACAAAGAGTAACAAATGTGGTTCCCAGGGTGGTCATCTGGCATTGTTATCATTTATAGAGGCCCACATTTACACCTGCTTTTAAAAGCCAAACTAAGCCAGCCTGTCTAAATATTCCAAATAAATAACTTAATATCAAGTTCACACCCTCATCACAAATAGAGGCTAGGTGCCCAAGGGGCCCAGGAGCTGCAACTACAGTCACACCCCAAGGTACTAGAACACCAACTGGCCTATCCAACGCTAAACTGGCAGCTTGCTGAAACAGACCCCGCAAAAGAAACCCTGCAATCAGGGTTGGGGGGGGGGGGAGGAAACACCAAGAACTGCTATCCTCAAGGACAAGAATCCCATGCTACAGAACAGCAAACACAACACAGGCACATGGTGGAACAACACATGCACTGATAAGGTATACTGCTGGATGAGGACGGCCCCAGGGCCTTAACATCCAAATGAGTACTGCTGCAAACTCTGAAGAATGCAACAAATACTGCACAGATGCTAACAGCTGGCTAAGACACAAACCAAATGCCTGAAAACCCTGACAATGCATGTATTTCCTCTTGGTCATTTAAACTGTATGTTAAATTCTATATAACTATATTAAAATTTGTCCATAAACTAATACTGGCCCACAGCAACTGAGTTAACCTAAAGCTACTATAGTCTTTAAAATGATTTTAACAGTGAGAGAAAAAACAAAGTAAAACAAACAAACACTCAATTTATTCAAAATCAGGTTGCCATGGTATGACCACTTACCCTACACCCATCCAGCTGGGTCAGGAATCTGAAAAATTCCATTTTTTGGTTGTAAAAACACATTTAAGCATGTGCTAGAAGTGGCACCAAACATAACAGCAAAAGTGAATCTGTTGCCAAAATCACTTAAAAAATCAAATGGTCTGAAAGGAAACCACACAAACATTGGTAAAACAGTGGCACCCAAATAGCTCACTTAAAAATACACTCCCATTCAATAAGGGAATGCCTCATATTATTGCACTGTGTTTATATTCTAACTGAAATGGCACAATTTCCTGATAGATCAGGGGTGGGGGAGTTTTTGGGTCAATTTTTGCTGCGTATGTACTGCTGGCCTCTCAGAAAACCTGCCCCATTATATTCTACCCTGTGGCCAATTATACACCTCATCTGCTGAGTGAGTCACTTTACAGGAAGTGGTATTTTTGTGATCCCATCTACCCATGTGCTGCTGGCTTCTTGGAATACCTGCACCATTATAGTCTATTCTGTGGCCAACTATACACCCCATCTGCTAAGTGAGTCACTTTACGGGAAGTGTTATTTTTGTGATCCCATCTACCCATTTGCTGCTGGCCTCTTGGAATACCTGCCCCATTATAGTCTATTCTGTGGCCAACTATACACCCCATCTGCTAAGTTAGTCACTTTACCAGAAATGTAATTTTTGCAATCCCAACTTAGTCAATTTCTGTTTATAGATGCATCTATCTAGCTAAAACCAAGTCTTTTAAGTAGGTCATGATCCTAAAATGAAGCAACACATTTGTTTACATGAAATAAGAACACTTTATTTTTCATATTCAGTGCATTAACATTCTGGCACATTTCAATCTAATTTGAACCTTTCTATTTGTAAATCCTTACTTTGATGTAGGAAAATTTTCCAAATCATGAAAATGTGTTAGTCCCCACTCTTGTAACTCTACTGAAAATGTAACCTCATTATAGTTAAGGGAGTTATGAAAATGCCAGCTGAATTAGCAGCACATCCCCTTGCCTTGTATTACAAGTAGCAACTTTTTCGAAAAAAGTACATGTAGCTGGGTGTCACTTAGACTTAGGTACAATTACTTAAAAGTACACAATGATCAGACTTTATGTTACTGACCTTCAATGTAAGCCTTGACCTTTTTGCTTGATTAATCAATTCTGTACTCACATCAGCAAACCAGGAAATCCATTGCAGTTTTAAAGTCCAGATTTGACCCTTTGCTTGACAAAGGCCAGTATAAAAATAATGATGAGCTTAAAAATAATAATACATGTAATAATTATTATCAATCATACAAGCATGAAATTACAGATGAAGTTTTAGCAAAACAGTAACACCTTTCAAACTTTCTGACTTAAAACAAGGGGGAGAGGGGCACCTATTCCAGAGGGGGTGCTTATTGGAAGGAGGGCGCTAAACCAAATCATTGCTACATGTAAACAATTTTGTTGTCATTATTTAATGAAAGTTACTTCAGTATTTCACTTACAGCGGGAGGAAGACAGTCAAGATCAAACAGACTCTCCTTGATAACTGTGGGGCACCTTAATCGATAATTTTTGAGATTGAAAATCCATCAGCATGTCTCAAAAAACAAAATTACAAAGACATCTTTGGATTAAAATAAATTTGTTATATTATTAGTATTCAAGAAGAAAAGAAGGTGTTACAGAACATTAAAAATTCATGCTGGAATAGAAAATTAAAAAGTTAATACATGATAATGCAGACAAAGGCAGGATCAAGCTGTCTGGCATGGACACCTCAGCCTTCAGCCCACATTCCCCTCACTTTCAGTCCCATATTCAAGTTTGAAGTGAGAAAGATAACAGCACTTATTTCCAGAAAAATAAAAAATAAAATTTAAAATATAAACTTAAAAGAATTCCTCATACAATTTCAGAGGAAATAACTAAACAAGGCCTACTTTAATTTAAGACACGGAACATAACAAAAGGAAAGATCTGTAAATTTAGAAAGAGAGATTTTCAATTTGCAAAGCAAAAATCCACGTAGAACGGAAGTATGAGAGGGTCTATTAGGAAAAGCCATCGAAAAAAATCATCCACAACCGCAAAACCGCAAAAAAAATTCGACCAGAACCGGAAACCGCATGCAAAACAGTCAAAACCGATAAATGTTCACATCCCAGTTCTCAAAACTCTAATCGATCCGCTATGGTGTTGACAAGTGGAGCATACAGAGGTTTCGCGGCTATTCGAGATCAGTGGAGGCGCAGAGGCGCATAATGGCCGCTTGGATCGAAGAGAAAACGGAATCCAAATAGGACAATCCAAAAACTTCATCGGAAACCAAATCCATAACCCATTAGACAGGTATTTTTGACGAAAACCGCAATGAATACCTAATCCGAAAAACCGAAATTCTTTAATTTTAGCACAAAACCAGATCTCAAAAAAGATATAGAAAATCCCAATGCCCCCCTTAAGGATGAATCGGTCAGTTCAGTCTACAGATCATTCAAATGATAACAGAACGACCATTACTGTTACTGAAACCTCAACGAAAACTTTTTTAATTATTATTTTTCGATCAGAAACATGCTGCAAACCAACTTTAGTCACGCGATATTTTTCAGGGAAGGTGTCATGTCACGCAATCGAATTATTTATCGACTACGAACATGGATACTTGACAACGTGTAAATTGGACAGCTGCAGCCTCACGGAATTTTAACGTGAATTATAGATTTGCATTTTATGGCTGAATGGTACAGTCCTTCTTTTAAATACAGAAGAGGATTTATATATTCGCGAACGTAGTGAAGATTCAGCCAAGAAAACCACGGAGATTTTCATATTTTCAGTTCGTTTAGCTTTGTTTGGCAATTTACACTGAGCCCTAAAAAATTCCGGAGATATGGTCGATTCTAGTTTTACAATAGAGACCAAATGCATTGTATGGCATCAGACCTTTGAAAGACAGGCGCAAAGAACAGTGTTACAAGCGTTAATTCTTTGACTCAGTTGTATCCAATTCTGCGCATAAACTCCATCATCTGCTACTACTTAAGCAGATACAATTTCGAAACGAGTGTAATTTCAAGTTTGGGAAAATACGCACTAATCGTAACACGACCACATTTATTCCACTCAAGTCCAATCGGTAAAACTTTTATACGTAGTTTTTTTTTTTTTTCCTAAAGAGTCATTTTATATTAAATGAAATTGTTTTTGAATGACAGTGTATAAAACTTCAGATAACTTTTTGCACATTTCTGCGAATTTTGAGTATTTTTCAATAAACAAACAATATACCTCGAGGAGACAATAGCGAAACGAAATAACCAAATCACTGAACGAGCGTGCGCGAATCTAAGGCGCATTCATTAATGGAAATATCGACATCCACAACAGAGTACGTACCCTTGAGTAGTGTTCTCCGCGGATCTATTCGCCATTTTCAAAGCAATCTATTGGGGTAACTGCACGTGGCTCAACCTCCCTCGTCTGACAGCTCCTTCCATTTGGTTCCGCGAATTCGAATTAGATAATGGTTATCTTATGACCTATTGTTTTTCTCGGAAAATTAGCGGAAGAGAAATAGCAGGAGTCTGGAAGCTAGCTAGGTTGGTGACCGCTGACTGAAGTACAGGAGATTATCAAAGATAGCGCGAAATGTCGTAGTGTAATGTGAACACATCACTAACTAAAATGATTTGTTAGTCGTTTTGGTTCTCAGCGGCTGTCTTTTAACCGGTGTTTTAATTATAATTACATATATTTCTACAGGATATTCGATCGTTCTTCAGCCCTGCTTGGAAAGACAGCGAAGTAAGGCGTTTCGAAAGTAGAAAATAAGCGCGGCAAAGATTCTACTGCAAAGTCATTATCGAAGCAAGATGTAGGAAAGAGCCGAACGAAAAGCAAGGTAAGTAATGGATAATGTAGCATTTGAGAGAGAAAGATATTTATGTTATCAGGGAATTCGACTTCAGAGATGACGGAGAAAAGATCTGCTATATCACAGCCCCTGTCTGACTGAATCGATCATCATGCACTCAGGAGAGGGGTTTGCGTTCATTGAAAAGTTCCACTTACAACCTCAGAGGCGCAGATTTCCACATTCCTAGATTTAATACTGTTACCTATGGAAAACATTCCCTAAGATATATTGGCCCTTTGCTGTGGAATCGACTTTCAACTAACATAAAAACCTCACCTTCTCTACAATCTTTTAAAAAACAGATCTGTTTAACTAACCTTTCGTCTAAATTAGAATACGATTGTGAGAACTGTGTTCTATGTAGCACATGAACAATTATCTGGCTCAGGAACGCTCTATGTGTTTATTTGATTTAATAATGAGATTTAAATAAGGTAGTTTTAAACTTTTAGTTCTTAATGTCAATGACGTATTTAAATTTTATCTATTGTAAATAGTTAAATTAGTTGAATTTCAACTTATTGTATTGAGTTTAGGTGTCCCCTATTAGTAGAGGGTTTCTTACCCTCGGCTAGATCGATTTGATACAAGAATAAAGTTTTTCATTCATTCATTCATGTGTATCTATGTACTCTGCAATTCACATTCCCACATATCATCTCAGGGAGGAGGGCAGGGGAACACCTTAGTTTGCCAAAGTTGGTACTTGTTGTCATACATGGTAAAATTTCCTTTGTCTTGAATCTTTTAATTAGCACATGGTAGATAATTTTATAACATGTTTTAACCAAGATATATGTATCATCTACATATATCTAACCCAAGGTATCTTTCTGGATTGGAATGTGAGAAATGGTGTGGTACTGTGTGTTAATTAACTTCGTTAGTATAATTTTCAATAGCCTGTCAGAGTATGTCAGGGTACCTGAGTGAGGCTGATAAGTTACAGTGTTTTGCCTTTTTTCATTTTTATCCTAAACAGGATTGTAAAATGAAGCAATTTTGTATTCATCCTTTAACTCCTAAGATCTGTTTGCTAATTCTCTCCTCTTGTTGCTACACATTCCCATGTACATTTGTGAGCCTGAAAGGCAGAACAGACTCTGACGGAAAACTGTTTGAACAGCGAAAACACACGGATGACAAACAGTTAGCAAACGGTCCTTAATCATTTTGCCTAACTATTTGAATGGGTAAATAAATTATTTGAATGGTTTGGTCAGCCATTTAAACAGATGAGTAAAACAGATAATGTTGAACAGACTGGTAGGCTATTTGAACGGATGAAATTATTATTAATTTGTACGACTGGTTGTGCGATTGGTTCACTAATCATACTGATGAATAAATTGCTTAAATGGTTTGTGTAGCCATTCAAACGGATGAGTAAAACAGATAATGTCGAATGGACTGGCAAGCCATTCGAACAGATGAAAATGTTATTAATCTGTATGATTGGTTGTACGATTGGTTTACCAATCGTACAGATGACTAAATTGCTTAAACAGTTCGCAAAACCATTCCTAGTGCATGGCTTGATCAGGGAATAGGCAATGTTGTTGTGTATTTTTTTTTTCATTTCATTTGTTGTTGTAGTCAGTTTCAAGGCCTTTATTCTCACGATCAAAAATGGAGACTATTTCAATTTGTCATTGAAATAACGTTTATAGTTATTGTCTTGAACTACTGAATATCTCATGAAAGGTGTTTGTCATCATGGTTAATTGCTTGTCTTACAATTTAGTCACAGAGATGTGGATTGTAACGTTTCGACCGCTATACTGAATATTTGTAGAGAAATGATGAGTTCAATTTTCTCCTTTCGAATGGATGAACAGAACAGGCATCAAACTGTTTGAATGGATGCCGCAGTTCTCCGAATGGACACTTCTAGTTGTGGAACGAATGCTAAAACCATTTGAATGGATGCTAAAACCATCCAAAGGGATGCTGCAATTCTCCGAACGCACACTTCTAGTTGGCGAACAGATGCAAAAACCGTTTGAACAGATGTCGACACCATTCGAACGGATGTCACAATACTTTGAACGGATGTTAATGTATTTTGAACTTATATGCAAACTGTTCAACAGTTTGTTGAACACTTTGAACAGATTTTTTTGGGTGTTTGAATGGATGATGAACAAATAACGAATGGTTTACCTGTTCAAACTGATAACCATTAGTGTCTGTTTTGCCTTTCACAGTCACATTTGTTATAGGAATTTGTTGTTAGATCAAGATAACAACTTTTTCATTACTCTTTTGTTGGAAATTGTATGGATATTATTGGGAGAAGTTACATGTTAATACGTCTGAGAGTTTGAAGATTAAACAGTGTGTTGTGATACACTGCCACCTAAATTTCACTTCAGTTTGAAATATCTTGGACATTAACATTCCCTACAAATTTGTTCAAACTGCAGCTTACTAACTCTGCAGAGCAGTTGCAGTATGCAATACTAATGCCTATTTCATGATTTGTGACCCTCCATGGGAAAACGGAAACCAACGCTTTTCCGTAAAACGGTCTAGAAAAACGGTTTTAAACGGATACTAAACGGCTAGCTCAAGCGTTTAAACGGTTTCCATAACCGCTTAAACGGATGGTAAAAAATGTAAACGGTTGACCAAAGTCCAAAAACGGATAGCTTAGGCCCTCAAACGGTTGACCAAAAATAAAAACGGATAGCACGAAACGTTGAACGGTTTACCAAAGTCCAAAAACGGATAGCTAACACTGTTAAACGGTTGACCAAAATTTAAAACGGTTGGCTCGAAACGTTAAACGGTTGACCAAAGTCCAAAAACGGATAGCATAAACGTTTGAAGTCACCACGGCGAAGAAAATTAATAAGTGCAAGATGTTTTTATATTTTTCTGCTGCCAAACATCTTATTAGAAGAAATCAAGCGGAGTTTTCAAGGGTCTGGTCTGGACTTGAGCAATATCAACCAAGAAAGAAAGAGTACTTTTGATCAATTTCAGAAAGCTGTCTAACGAGTGTTTTTAAGTAAATTATGACGAACCTCTGAAGAAGCGAATATCAAGATTGAAATGCTTTTTTTAAACCTTACATATCGCAAAGCTTAAGAACACAAAAGATCTTTTGCTGCATGCGGTGTGATACGAGGACCAGGCTTTTTAACTTTAATTTTCGATGTCGCAAGCGTTCAAAAAAGGGCCTTTTGCAGCTTTGACTATTGAGGGCTCTAAAAATTTTATTTTAACGTATTTCCAGAAACCAGTGTGGTTTTATTTACTTGCTACTAAGGATAGATTATTTGGCAAAGTTTGAGGGAAAACTTTGTTCCGATGCGAAATGCCTTCGACCGCTCTTACAGGGATCGCTACTTGATTTTGAATGCGATTAATTGTGTTATTTTTTTTACAAGAAGAACGATGCATTTTAAGTATATTGCGTAATCTAATCTCCAAAGGCAAAACGAGAAGTTTTATTTCATAATTTTAGTTACTGACCTACAAAGTATTGAAGGAAGCTCAGAACGAGCTGGAAAGTTGGAGCCAAACGATTTTATTTAGTTTCTCGGATTAGATTTTTGCTTTTTAACTCAGTACAATACACTAACATTTGAATGTCAAACAACGAACAATGATTAACTTTTCGAGGATTTGTACCCAGTCATTGGTACTTAAAGTTAGTTTCTGCCGATCAGAATTTGATTTATCTGGAGTTAAATGACAGATTTTGGTCGTAATGGCCAGGATTTAGTCTTGGTATTGGTTAATTTTCTGAGATTTCTCCTTTAATTTTGAATGCGATAAATTGTGTTATTTTTTTACCAGCTGAACGATTCATTTTAAGTATATTGTTTAAACTAATCGCCTAAAGGCAAAACGAGAAGTTTGATTTAAATTTTAGTTACTAGCCTACAGAGCATTGAAAGAAGCTCAGAACGATCTGGATTTTTGGATTTTTTATTTTAGTCACTTCAATTAGACTATTTACTTATTATCTAAGTACAATAAAGTAACATTAGAGTGGAAGAGGAAATCAATAACAAAGGAAAGAAAATTTCTGCATCAACCTGCATAAGCCATTTCTTGTCGTTTGAAGTAGTATTCGCTTAATAAGTTTTGCCCATTTCTTTGAATAGGTTTACTAAATGAGAGATAAACTGCGTTATTTTCTAACTCTATAACTGCTAAAATCGATCATTGGCAGCCGTTCTTTAGAATATCACGCGACGCACTTCTTCAGCGCGTTATGCGACAGATATGTTTTGTCACATCTTGTCGTTTGAAGTAGGAGCGCACCTATGTCTCATTCGCTCAACTTTTGCCTATCTCCTTGGAGAGCTTGGAGAGAGTTATTAGATGAGATATAAACCTCAACATTTTCAGATTTTTTAACCGCTAGTTTCATTGGTAGCCGTTTCTCTGGATGCCACGAGACGCGCTCCTTCTGCATGTAATGTTTTGTCAAAAATCGTTGGAGGCAAGAAAAAAGAAATTATCATTCCCTTTGGGAGATGGTGCTTTCATCTGTTTATCGAAAGCATCCTCATCATGGGAGGTACCCTAGGTCAGTGTGGTTCCTCGATTGTAGAAAATATTGATTTTTTCCACGATTGCACACTTAACTAAAAAGCGTGTTAAAAAATCGAAACTTTCTTAAAACTGAGGAGGGCCGACCGAGAACTTTTTACGGCTGACGGTTAAAATTGGGGCCATTTCTCTGCTTCAGATAACGCAGAATAACACAAAATAACGCAGTGTAGGAAGGAAAGATTTTCAAGGTTAATTTTTTTCTACAACTAAGGGTTCAGCTTTTTTGACCGACCTACGACTAACGGTTAACCACATGGAGACCCTCGATTGGGTGACATGCAAGATGTGAAATAAAACGGTTTTAGAAGGTGGCATTTGCAACTCGAATTTGAAGAGCTGGTTTTTGAGGAGTAAGGAAAACTAGGAAAGATAAAACGTGGACAAATCCTGGAAGTAAGGATCAACCTGGGAGAGACGGGCATGAGGAGAGCATTGTCGCTACGCATTCATATTCTGTTCAATTTGAGATGTTTAATGAAGCCAACGCAAAAAAGTATATCTTGCGAGATATTCACTGACGTCAAGGCGAGCAGGGATAAATTTCCTTCCCTCTTTAGTACCTTGTACCGGATCCGAAAAGTCATTAAGCCCTGATATTTTGACTTTTCTCAGAAATCGCAATAACGTAAATGTTTCAGCAGAACATCTCTGCTAACGATAGCATATATTACAATCATTTTAGAAAAAGATACATGGGAAGGGGGGAAGGGTGCGTCGAGGTTCCGTTTATCCACCCGGTTTGTGACTGTAAACAGCTACGTGGTTTCATGGGTAGCATCACAGGACGGATTCTCAAGAATCCTAGAGCTACGATTTCAAAAGGTAATTGCTGGGCTTAGACTTCTTTCGTCTTGTTAGATTTTCTCTTCGTGCTTCATAACTCTACTCCATCTACCCACGGCTGAGAGGGAAAACACTGACCGCATTCCATTTACTCTTACATTTCACCCTCACAACCACGCAGTTAAATCTATCATTCTTAAAAATTTTAAATTCTTCCAAAACGATTCGGAAACTGGCGCTATCTTTTCGCACCCCCACTTATTTCATTCAAACGTGACAAAAACATAGGCAACTTTTTAGTCAGTAGTTCATTTCAAACCAATGACCAATCTGGAACTTTCAAATGCGCTCGCTCACATTGCAAAACTTGTTCTTTCATTAAGATCACTGATCACTTTACATGTACCTCCGCCAATGTGATTTACTGCGTAACTTGCACTTATTGCAATAAGTTATACATCGGCGATACAGGAAGACGACTAGGTGACCGATTTCGGGAACACCTTCGCGACGTGGAAAGAAATGACAAGGACGCATCCAAACCAGTCGCTAGACACTTTAATCTTCCTAATCATTCTTAACAGCATATGGCAGTCTGCGGCCTTTCCTTACATCTAGGCAGTTCGGAAAGCCGTAAAACACTAGAACAAAAAATTTCTCTTCCAAATCGGCACCCTTAATCCCCACGGAATCAACGAGCGCTTCTCATTCAACTAATTTATTCCTGTTTTCTCGTCACCATATCCCACTAATGGCGTAGCTCCACTTTCTGCATATAAACACACACACAACCCACAATTCCTCCAATCGCTGTGACGAAGGGCTAACGATCGAAACGTCCGCTTTTTTTACCCTTTACGGTGGCTAATTTACGTTTTCAACTCAGTTGTTTAAATTACCTGCTATACTCTCCCACCGACGCAGCACCACAGTTTCTTTTAATTAGAAACTTACCCCTTTATGGATATGAATAATGTTGATTTTTCTCTCTGTCTAAGAAACGGCATTTGGCATCTCTTTGGTCTTGTCACGCAACGCCCTCTACTCCCAGTGAGTGAGAGACCAAACAACAGCTGCGAAGGAGACAACAGTAGGCGTGGCACCGATGAATTTTGTTTTTGCTTAGAGATTTTTAGACAATAGAGACAATAGACCACAAATAGTGTGAGTTCAGATAAATTAAATTTTTTTCCTTTCTCCTAAGGTAAAGTAGTACGACATTTTCGTTACTTTAAAAGTTATGCTCCTTTTCTGTTACAAAACTGAAAGCGTTAGGAACACGAAGTGTCCCATCTCAAGTCTCCTAACCAAAGTAATAACTCTTGGATACTACGCATGGCTATGTTTATCTTTTCGGTGAGCAGAACATAAATTAAATTCCAACACAGTAATGACTATTTTGTAAACAAGAAAATGTTTCCACGCCCTCCGGTGACATATGAGAACTGAGGTAACCCTTACTAAACTCGCTATAGAGTAGTGCTTGCTATTATGTTCACTGCATTGCATTGAAATAGGCCCCCCTACAACTTTACAATTCAAACGATCGGATATTATAATAGAATACAATAAACATAAAATTGATTCCCCTATGCGAAGAACAATTGAGTCTGCGGGTCTTTTGTATTTGTTTTATAAAACGATTATTGACATGTATCTTAACCGACATGAGTCACAAACTCTTCACAAAAGATAACGCACTTCACATCATCACGCGTTATTATCTAACAAAGCAATGGACTGATGATTCTTTGCAGTTGATATTCACCATCATTTTGTTCAATCGATAAATTAACTACATGAAAATAGCTGATAACTGAAAGTTTTATAACTGTTGTTATTCGTAATACTGATAGTAACAGTGTGATGTTATTTATGAATTAGTGGCCAATACCGCTGATATATAATATTGCGTTTTCAGAAAAAACGTCGCGTTGACGTTCTTGTCAGTTGGTTGAGGTTGATCTGTTTACTTGATTAAAAACTGTTTGGTTGATTTTCTTGTTTGTGCTCATTCGGTGTTAAGGACCAACACAAACAGAACCATCTGCACCTTTCCTGTGCTTACAAGGTTTAAAACTAGACATGTTTGTCGTGAAAACGTTATCTGAGATTGTTTCAAACATATTTCATTCGCAAATGTAAGGGTAAGCTTGATCCTGGCTGTCAGAAGGTTTATGTAAATTCTCTCATGAGTATCACAAACGTTCGCAAAGAATGTTTTTATTACACCTAAGCGTTTCTGATGCCTTTTAGTTTACTCAAAATAATATTAAACTTATTCTCTCTTTGATTCCCATTTTTATAACATCTGCAGTTTATGTTTGATCGGTGTCAATTAATACCATAGATCATTCTTCACTACGGCGTCCGCAATCTCTGACCTACTTTTTTGGTTAACTTCATATCAGCTAAGATTATCCGTAAATTCATGTAATTTTGGTAGTTGAATTTCCGAGTAATAAATTAGTTCCTCGTTGAACTGACACCTCCCCCTCCCCCTCCCCCTCCCCCTCCTCATACAAGAAACACATAAACGCACACCCAAACAAACACAGATGATAAAAAAAATACTTCGATTTTTAATGTTCCAAACAACATGCATACACTCACTGACCTCAGTGAACATGCCTTGTTGGTTTGATTATCCCAATCGTAGCGCGCTCGACAAAAGTGGTGAAACGAACAATTTCGATCGCTGTTTTTCCAGCTGCAGACGATGCGAAAACGTATAATTCTAGAGTGATCAATTTTTTTGGAACACGTGTTATGTTCAACTACTAATACACGCTTAAAAGTTCATTCATCGCTCAGATGTACCAGTTAGGTGAGCTGAGTCTATTCTGTGAACAATATTTTTACTTCTAAGAAGCAAGAGCAATATTCATGACACAAGTGCGAGACTCTAATGTTTCACCTCATTATATACTTTATGGTTGGAATGTGATCTTACCTCCGGGCGTCTCGCAAATGAAGGCATTTCTACTAAGCGTAGAGATACCATTAAAGAGGCCTCCATTCTTGGATATTTCCGCCTTTCTGTCATTATCATCTGGCTCAGAAACTTGCCATTTCGAAATATTCAGTCGTTCTCCACTCAGCCAGGTCCAAACCTCACCTTTCTTCTCAAACCAATGTGCCACGCACCAGTAGTCCAAGTACCACGTTTTTGAATCTCACGGTTGATAAACTGCCATTCTTCTTCAGTTTCGATGGAGACTAAGTGTAGCGGCACCCGTGTTCCGCCCTTTTTTAAGTCATGTATGCATCGCGGATTTCTGCTCATGCGCGCTAGTTTTGTTATGTTATTGACCACGCGGTCCGATTCTAGAGCCCGGAAAGGCGTAAGTTTTTACCTTTCTGCTTGCCGTTTTCCAGTTTTTCTGTATACCAACTGTACATCTGTATATCTAGTTTGACAGATTCACTTCTTTAGCGATTTGGAGATGTATTACGCGTGTGGATTTGTGATTAAAGCTATGATAATCTGTTCAAGTCAAATGGATGTTTTGGATTTCGGACCCGCGCTGGCATACTAAGTCACCTCCCTGACTGGAGCAGATATGCTTGTTTATATCTCAAACTCTTCCCCTTTTCGACAAGATGTAAGAGGAGTTTTTGAAACAGGTTACTTGGCACTCTATGGGAAGAAAATAAAGGAATAAATACATAAATGAAAAAATGTATACTAATGATAACAATCATGCTGATACGAATGTAGAAGCAATCCTCGCACTTATGAACGGTTACATGTGGAATTTAAACCCATAACCTCTCCGATACCAGTGCAACCTATGCCAACTGAGCTAACAAGCCAACTGGGAGCTAGTTATTTTTCAGGCCTTATATTCACTACTACTCAAGTAGTGTTCATAACTGCGAGGATCGCTTCAATATTCTTTTCTTCAACTGCAGTGCACATATATGATTTTCATATATTTACAGTCATGTAATAATGCTGATGATGGATTCGAGAAAGTATTTTTTTACATTTAATTTTAATAACAAACGATAAGCAACAAAACCCTTTACGTCACTGAAGCAAAAATTAGAAGTAGGCAAGGTTTTAAAAGTGGAAATCAGGGAAATCATAATAATGGCACCGTTATCCTTTGACTTTTTTGTTTTGCTTTCCAACTCACGTTTTAGATCACGAAGTCTGTGACTGGTTATTAGCGAAATCAGTCAGATATTGTCTTTTTTTCTGTTCATTTTAAGGTACATGAATGTTATAATTGGAATTAAACTGCCCTACCTGTTCCTTGCAAATCCATCAACAAAGGAAGGATGAATGTAGAAGAGGAAATGAGCAAATAAATTGATTGTTATCTCAAGAACAACATTTGAAACGATGAAAAAGTTTATTAGATTTCGAGTTAGACTAGTACCAATGCATTTAATTGCTATATGCCCTGTAACATCTACCCATGATTTTTATTTCCTTCCTCAGGGAGCAGACGGAGAAATTTAAATAAAGTACAGCATCTGTGCAATTTACCAACCAGCTGAACAAAACTTGTTACACGAGGGAAACATTTTTAAGGATACAGTGGACCCTCGCGAACGTCCTTCGGACAGAATTTTTAAACGGGCCATTTTAAGTGGACCCTGATAATTAATCCGATCTTTCGTCTAAGCACGTCGAACGTTCAGCACCTATCTGAAGAGGAGACGTATCCCCCTTTTGACATCTTGTCGTAGTGGTGGCATAAAACGATAGCAACTAAGCTATTGTGTTCCTGTCATCCTAAATATGGCTGCCAAAGCTGTTGTGCAGACAACCATGACGCAAATAACATGACCACCGCGTGGATGTCTCGCCTGTGCTATTTGATCTTTGATTACTTTGCACTATATGGAATCTAATAGGCTTTAGGAATCCAGTTTATAAGCGATCCTACTCTGATTAAGAATTAAGAGTTTAATGCAGACATCTTTAGAGTCTGTTTTGTTTTGTTTTAATTAACAGTACCAAATAACCGCCAACTCTCTGTTTCGTTTGGCTGAATTTCACAAATGGAAAGTCAAGATATAATTAAGGTGGTACTTACCTAGCGCACAACTTATTAAAAAAGGTTTCGCACACTTTGCCGGATTTAGTTGTACTCATCACACAATTCAATCATTTGGCATTATGCGGAAGGCGATTAATATCGAGAAACTAATAATAATGATAATAATGATAATACAAAGATCCCAAACTTTTGCTTTAATGATTAACAAATAGTTTAGAAAGGACATGTGTAGAGTTTGGTATCTTTTGTTATCAGAGTTCCGTAGGTTTAAAATGGAAATAAATATTTCATAAATTGGAAAGTCAGTTTCGACAGTTTCGTAGCTACAGCAGAACAAAGGGGAATAACTAGTGTCGTACTTACCCAGCACAGAACATATTAAAAGGGTTTTGAAAATTTTGCCGAATTCAGCTCCATTTATCATCTACTTCATCATGCCCAAGATAAGCAAAGGTTGCTCTTAGGATCTATCGCTGCACTTAAATTTGATTCACGCCGCTTGAGAGTTTTGAGTTTGCGACGTCCTCATAAAACGCTTTGGTACGAGTTTGAATTTGATGCAAATCGTGATCTGTGATTGCATATTCATGGCGTTAGTCTCCATTTTTATTTTTCTGTCAAAGACGGACCAATAGACAAAAAGCAACTTGTACCAGATGTGGAGCATTGTTTTCTTAATACAATCGAAAAACCTCACGGCATTAAGAAACTTTTTGTAGTTGAGGTTTTGTAAAGAAGCAACTCAAAAATAATTGACTTTAAAATGATTATTTTTGTTTGAGCTCTGCTAAATGAAAGTTTTCTCGAATAAACTTCTTTTTATCGACTGGTAGCTAAAGCTATTACGCCATCTGTTCGTATGCATAAAATAATGGAAATGATTATTATTTATTCATCTCGCCTATGACATGCCATACGTTTCAGTTGATGGGTCTATTTAATTCGTACGCCTTTAACTTTGATGGACTAACTCGCTCATGTGTCAATCAACACGCATTATTATCATGCAAACCATCACTTTTGTGTCCAAATGTTCGAATTACAACATTTTAGAAGGAGCGGTGAGGTCAAAAGCTCTTTGTGCGAGACGTTCTTGGGTCATAATGATGTGCTCTGTGGGCGAGACATTCTACTCTCCCAGTATCTCTCCACGCTCATGGAATAATTGATTGTCTATTCTCAAATATTCCCGAGTTAGCTGCGATCTATTTAGTGAATCGAAGCTTGAAGCGTTTTGACCTATCGCATTTGAGCGGTGTCGAGAGAAATTTTCTTGTATAGTCCAGAATTATGGTTTATGCCATTTCCGCCTAACATTGCCCCAATTTAATTCCAAATTAATCGTTGTATTTTTGATTCACAACGATACTCCTTATTTTAGGAATGTGAAAACAAAATGGTTAATGTAACTGATACACAAAAGATCCAGCCATAGGGGTTTTTTCTGTTCTTTCTAAATTAGTTGTTTGTTTATTTATTGAAACATTTACGTATTCATCTACTTATTCATTAAGCAACAAATTTGAATGTCAGCCACTAATACTATTAGTATTATTTGTTACAGTACAATTTAACCGACAGAAAGAGCATTATTTATCAACAAACCTAACTACTTTATTAAACAACTTGTAATATTCCTATCAATGAGCGACTCTTAAATGAAGTAGAGTAATTATCCTTAAATAAACTTAAAGAAGCCCACTACAAACTACATCTCAGCTCAGTATTGACACAATCTCACAGTTGTCTCCAAAGTTCACCTAAATTAACAATCTTCCACAGTAGCTCTCTTTTGGTAAAGCGTTCTGAAAAATCAGTCACTCCCGACAACAATAAGTACTACTGCTACACGACTCAGTCCTTATGTACAAAGTATTCCAGAAAATTCTGGAAGCTTACAACATAACTATATTGGTAGTGTTACATCATAACTACGAAACCTAGCAAAATGCTCTAGAAAGTTCCTTGGTATACATAGCCATTCTCGAAATTTCTAGAAACTTATATTTTCGGTTATTATCCATAGCTTATTGTTAATAGTAATAATAATGTTTGATAAAAAATTTGTTAACTCAATAAGTAAAACGCCGAATATGAAATAATCATGCAGCAAGCGCAGAGAGTTAGCGTGCAAGAATCAAAAAATAAATACACACAGCTTTTTTTTTAAAGAAAAACGAGCCATGATTTCCTGGCATAAATTCCCGCCTTGTCTGTAACAGACTGTAACCTTATTCGAAGGACAGTCGTCAGTATACTGAGCCATTAGAAATTTAAATTGATAGATTGGTTTATGTCGTCGAATCTTGCCCGCATCTATCCGATTGCCGAGAGAATAACCTTATAATCATGAAGAAGTTAGGTTACGTTTACAACTAGTTGGGTGCTTAAACAAATATGAACAGAATGACCTCTTTTAGCTGCAGATCGTAACTCAGACCGATCGCAACCGACTAATCGCTGTTAACTAAGTGTTTGTACCAAGAAATTGACTGTCTTTTCCGGTTGGGTATATCCACTTATTTAAGTTAAGTGCGATTTCGATTCAAATTTAGCAAAAGACTGCAATTCGACTGCCCATATATCCCCAACCTCACTTGGATTGACCCGTGAGCTCTTCCTTGAACAGTTGTTCTTTATAGAAGATGGAAAAACGATATTCATTTTTCTTTTGAATCGCTCTTTGATCTGCAGATAGACAAGCAATATGAAATACGGTTCTTAGTACTAGTACTCGGATATCTATCGAAATACTAAAAGTTAATAATCAGTTTGATGTTTTTTCTTACCTGAGTGTTTCGCATACAGTGTAGAGCGAAAATCAGGAAACCCTGAAGCATAAATATGATTTCAAGATCATTAATTTTTACAATATGCCAATAAATTAGTCAGATATCTATTAAGATTTCCAAGAAGGAAGGAAAATTGCATATCTTATAATGGAAAAAGAAGTCTGTCTTCTCTTGCATAGTTAACAGCTTTTTGTTTTCAAAATTCCAAAAAATATCATATGACCATTGTAACGGTGTCTCACTTGGTTAGAAAGTAACATAATAGATATTGAACGATTTTGAGAGATATCATCGAACACTGACCTGAGCAGAGTTAAGTATGGTGAAGATGTAAGCGAAAGCTTTATGTACAGGCGAGAGGAGACCGAATAGCCACGTGACACCCAGCAAGGGAATCATCACCACACTTGCTTTGATGCCAATTCTAGGAATTAAGAAAAAATATTCCATAACTTTCGTTGACAATGGATTTTCATTGTTAGATATAGTAAGGCCTGACTGATTAATGAAAGAGGAAGTTTGAGGAATATAGCCTCACAGGAGACTATATTGTTTTAGTTTTATGTTGTAAATCCTACCTTATTTGCTGAAGATGGTTGTCTTCCCCTGTTGGCTGCAACAAATTGGTCATCTCCCTTAAGACTCGTATGAGTATCAAGATGTTGAGCTGAAGAATACAATAGAAATAAATTGATTATCTAAATATGGTTATCGAGTAGCCAAAGCAGGAGAGGATCCTTGACAGAGACATTACTAGTTTGGTAACAAGCTTGGGATAAAAGAGTCATTGACAGGAAATAGAACTCTCAACCGGGGTACCTAGATTATGAGCTTCGATTATCTGACAATGAGCTAAAGAAATCGCGAACTAAAGTGTCTAAACTGAATGAACTATGTCAAGTGAATCCTAGCGTTAAATTATATCAATTTACTATCTTCTACTCTTCCTGTTCCTTTCTTCCTCTTCAATGTATTTTTTTTAGTTATTCTTGCGCGAAAAAAATCTTTATATATCAATGTGAAACAGTGAGAAACCATCAACAGGGGGGAAGGAATTTTTTTTCTTCATACTATGTACTAAAAGTTGGATAATTTATGAAGCTATCCTGTGCTTGTAAATACACTGTCTCAACAGGTTTTTCTCGCTGTTAAAGGCCATCAATAGGTTAAAATCGACAAGCATCCTCGCAAACAGCAGCTACGTCCAAAGTTTGTTGTGAGTAAATAGGAAAAGAAAAATGGTTAACATTGTGTGGGGTCATATCATAAATATTTAAATCGTTTTTTAACGAGCAGAGAAAAAAATCTTTAGCAGCAAGTAGTCCTGGTAAACCAATCACAATCACCAACACGTATCATAAACTCACAATTTCAATGAAAGCTACAAAGGCGACGAATATCCACATCAGGTTGTTAGTCGAGGAAAGCCAGCAACTAAACTCGAAGAAGTGAAACACAGGAAAGAAACACAAATTTTTAGCGAATGAAATGATGCCAATTTCAAAATATGTGCAAAAACAAAACAAACAATTAAATGCAACAAATTAAAAGGAGAAGAGTAAGAAGAAACCCTTGAATTTTTTTCTTACTATTTATCACTCGTGTAGCTTTGCAACCCTTCTTTCCCAGCAGCGATGCCAAGTGACATGGCCACCATGATCACTGGAAGACCTACCCATAGAGAAAGGAAGGAAATCGTAAAACTTCGCTGGATGACAACATCATATTTGGTGATCCGAAAGCATGGTTACAGTCACTAGTGTATGTTGGGAAATAATGGACTTACCCCATGAGATGACGTGATACATATACATCTTGCTGTTGATGTTGTAAACTTTCACAACGAAAAGGTAGAGAAATATTCCCTCTGTCAGCATCCAACAGAAAGCGGCCATCAAGAAATACTGCATCAGAGCTGCTATTGTAACACAGGCAGCCTGTGGAAAGAAAGAGTTTTCGTATTCTTATCACGCTCCTTTCGACAAGATATTTACGGTGCAACGGGGAAATTCATTTCATGGATAGAAAAAGGGGCCACTAACTTTGTTTTCTGTGGCGTTTATTCCGGCGAGGAAGAGGATCTGTCCAGCTCCAAGGGACATAGAAACACTCATTCGAATTTGGGAGAGAGGTTGACCAACATCTCTAATGAAATAGTAAAAAAAATAGTAATAATAGTAAAAATAAAAAGAATGAATTAGGGAAAAGCAACAACAACAATAACAACAATACACTAAAGACACTAAGCACAACAAAGAAGAGAATTGAATTAATTAAAATGTACAGTAAAATATGGGCAAAGAAATCAAGTAAAATTCTGACAGCAAATGAAAGAAAAAAACTCGGTAAATAGCTCCAGAAAGTACAAAAAAGAAAGTATCACGGGGGAAATGACTAAACCCTGAGCAATTCATAAACCATGAAACCATGAGTTGTTCAGGCGCTCTTTATGGGGCATGGAATATAATTTGAATTTGTGAGTTACCCGACATGCGTGTTTTTATTGGCATGGAGATTTGCATTGAGATCTCTTTTCTCTCTAGCATAGTTGAGGGAAGTCAAGAATCACCTTACTGATATTCAGGTACATTACTTACGTGAGGCAAGAATAAAGTATTAATGTTAAAAGGATCCCGACGATGGAAAGGCTTACTCCGACGTAGGTGATAATTTTCAGAACTGTTTCGTCCTCTTCGGCGAGCTGTGTCAAAAAGAAAAAATTCAAATAAGAACATTGAGTTAGTTAAATGTTAGTTAAACTATTATGGTTTTTGATTACCTTTGTGCTACCGTCGTAGTTCATTAAGACGGCAAAATGCGTCAAATGATTGCAGCTGCAAACTGTTTCTTCTGAGTTGCTTTTTAATGAAACTACATGGCATCCTTCCTCTGAAAAGCCTTCTGATCTAAAAAAAAAGTAAAGTTAACAAAGCGAACAAAATTAAACACTGTTTGGGGAAGAGGTGATGTTCGGTAATTTTTACGTTATAGTTGTAGTTGGGAGAACATTTTAGTCGGACTTTACGAAAAAAGACAACATCTTAGCTTCCAGGAAATTGTTAACCTGAACAATGAATAAATACTATACAATAATATATTGCAGTTTTTTACCTTGTGTTAAAGCCACTCCAAAACATACAGCGCTTCTCTGCTGTCGAAACCTGAAAATAGATTTTATCATGTCAAAATAAATCAAAACAATGCATAACAACTTATTTTAATTTTACCTTCAGATTTTCGAACTTTAGGATGACATTTACTCGCAACTTGTTTGGCTTGGGGTCCATAGCTATGGCCATTATCTTGGAGTTGATATAACTATGAAGGAAATTTATTTAAAAATAAATCAGAATCAAAGAAGTAACATCGTGTACCTTTGACAGATTGAAGCGAATTTTTCATGAAGGTGGAATGGTCTGAGACAGGCAGGGAAACTTCCAACCCCAGTTAAGGTTTTGGAAAGTGTCTAAGTTCAGGTTAGTTGAACGTAGATCTTATGTGTTTCCGTGTTACGTATTTCCATGGAAAGCGACATGTAATAATAGGAAAATAGCATCACCTTTTGTTGTCTGTTTCACTCCTGATAGCTTGATCTGTCAGAAGTAGGTCATGCAGATCCTTGTACACGAACGCCACTACCAATGATCCTTAACCCCCCAAAAACAACAAATAAAGGAATCAAACAGCAAAAAGCACGCAATATTCAAATTTTCTTTAGGCTCTGAGGATGTGACATCAGAAGGAAGGCGGATAATGAAAGAAAATAGACTATGTAAACTAATGAAGCTCATTCTTAAGGTTTTATCTCGATATATAAAATTCCACTAGAGAAATTAAGGCAACTAAAAGCTGTATAGGTAACACCTTAGTTAATACGAACCATTTTCCTCAAAGTTTGAAGAGGCAATATTGATTTTCGTATGCCATTGTTGTACCTCAAAGCTGAAGTCACTCGCATTCAAGCGATAGGCTTTTTGAATTACCAAAACTGTCGGAAAAACAATACTTATAGACAACATACGTTTTGCGGTATAGTTTATAATCATATTGGATGGACGTGTATGTATTGTATTTACCCTTTCATGACTCTCCAACGAATACAACCTTTTTAAAAACGCTTTTTTAAAGGAAAACTGAATAAAAATGCGAGTAGTTCTACACGGACTAAAATTGTGAAAAATCATTTCTGAAATGTCGTTCCCCGTTTCAGCAGAGAAAATTAGCGTTCATTAGGGAGTTTTTACGAGTGCGGTTAAAAAGCAGGGATTTATATACGTCGCAGACGATATGCCAATTTTGAGCTCAGTGCATAGTATGAAGTAAAGGGAAATATTTGCAAGATTTGATTATTCCAGTAGTAATTTCTGCTCACAAATATACTTTATTATTAAGGATAAATTGCAAAAACAGAGCGAGAAGAAGGGTTTTAAAATTTTGAAGGATTCCTTTTTTCTCTTCTTGATTGTTCAAGAATACCTCTAATTTTCCTCTCCACTGCAAAAAACTAAAGCGTCAAAGAAATTTAAAAAAACAAATGAGTCGATGACATACAACAACATTTCTAAAAGGTTAGGTTTACAGTGAGTTCTTACATCGTCTAGGAACTAACACAACTCAGTCCGTTGGTCAACAAGTCAGTAAGTAACAGAGGAATACACTTTAAAACTAAACAGAATTGTAGGCCGTAACCTCACCTATTTTTGAGAAAACGAACCTCTCCAAAGGTCTCATTCCGCTCAGGTGTTGCTTGCCATAATTAAGGGCAAATTTCTCGAAGGCTTTTGCCACTTTAAAGATGGATATTCTTAGCGTTTTAACCTCTTCCATGCCAGCCTTGTCTTTTGTGACGATCTTAATTTTTATGATGAAATCTTCAAACATAGTTACAGCCTCCTACAATTACATAAAATATTTCCAGATCTTAATTAGCCTATCTCGTATAGACAATTCGTACTAAGAATGCAGATAGAGCCTAGCCTGAGGCCTCAACTGATGTTTAGGGTTTCAGTTGCTAGAAAACTCTTTTAGGAACCTGAATTTTTATTATGAAAATTGTATACCTCTATGGTACTCCCTCTGGTATTGATCATTTCGTCAAATTCTAAAACATACTCATTTGCCTGGAATGAATAATTAAAAAAAGTGTCCGTCAAATTTATAAACCGTGCAGGTCCTGAAAAGAAACATGCAGAGACATATTTGGAACACATACCAGTGCCCTTAACAACGATGACAATGATGCTGTTTGCAATGGCGAGAGAGAGGACAGCGACGGCGACGGCAAAGACGACAATGGCGATGACGACGTGGATGGCGACGGCGAATGCAATGGCAATGACGAGAGCGAGGACAAGGCTGAGGACAATGGCGATGGCAATGTCGATGGCGACGGCGACGGCGACGGCGACGGCGACGGCGACCGCGATGGCAATGGTGATGGAGCTGGCGAGGGCGAGGGCGAGGGCGAGGGCGAGGGCGAGGGCGAGGGCGAGGGCGAGGGCGAGGGCGAGGGCGAGGGCGAGGGCGAGGGCGAGGGCGAGGGCGAGGGCGAGGGCGAGGGCGAGGGCGAGGGCGAGGGCGAGGGCGAGGGCGAGGGCGAGGGCGAGGGCGAGGGCGAGGGCGAGGGCGAGAGAGACGGCGACGGCGAGGGCGAGAGAGACGGCGAGGGCGAGGGCGAGAGAGACGGCGACGGCGAGGGCGAGAGAGACGGCGACGGCGAGGGCGAGAGAGACGGCGACGGCGACGGCGACGGCGATGGCGATGACGGTGGCGATGGCGATGGCGAGTGTTCACTAGTAGCTGAAAAAGACAATATTTTAATAATTTGTCCCGTATTCTGTTGTTTGAATTGTAATTCCACCGATAAAATTCCATTATGCCTTATTAGACTTTTCTCAATCACGAGTTATTTCTCTGTAAACAACTTCCATTTTATCACTTATTCGAACCACATTATCCAATACCAAAAAATTCACATGGAACTGAATGCTACTGACAACGGCGAAGGAGACAACGGTAAGCGTGGCACCGATGCATTTTATTTTTTCTTGAGGGTTCTTAGACAATAAAGACAATAGACCATAAATAGTGTGATTTCAGATAATTTAGGTTTTATTTTTCTTTCTTTTTGGGTAAAGTAATGTGATATTTTCGCTATTTTAAAAGTTATGCTTTTTTTCCGTTATAAAACTGAAAGCGTTAGGAACACCAAGTGTCCAATCTCAACCCTCCCAACCAAAATAATAGTTCTTGCATTCTTCGCATGTCTATGTTTATCTTTTTGGTGAGCAGAATATCAATTAAATTCCAACTCAGTTTTGACTATTTTTAAAACAAAAGAATGTATCTACGCCCCGTGGTAACATAATTATGAGAACTGAGGCAACCCTTACTAACCTCGGTGCAGAATAGTGGTTGCTAGGTCGATCGAAGTGCTCGCAATATTCGAATTAGATGCAGGATGGTCAGTTTATTATGTTCACCGCACATTTTGCGCTGCATTGAAATTAGCCCCTACAACTTTACAGTTCAAACGATTGGATATTAAAATAGTATGCAATAAACGTAAAAGTCATTCCCCTTTGCGAAGAACAAATAAGTCTGCAAGTCTTCTGTATTTGTTTTATAAAACGATAATCGGCATGTATCTTAACTGACATGAGTCATTAGCACACAAAAGATATCGCACTTCACATTATCACGCGTTATCAACTAGCAAAGCAATTGGACTGATGATTCTTTGCAATTGGAATTCACTATCAGTTTCGTAACTGCTGTTACTCGTAATAGTGATAATACAGAACCGTCTAACTTTCCTCCGCTCACAAGGTTAAAAGTTAGACATCTATATCGTTAAAACGTTCATTGAGATTGTTTAAAACATATTTTCATTTAAGCAAAGGTAAGTGTAAACTTGATCCTGACTTTCAGAGTATATATATATATATTCTGTCGTGAGTATCACAAACGTTAGGAAAGAATGTTTTTGTTACGCTTAAGCGCTTCTAGAGCCTTTTAGTTTACTCAAAAGAACATTTAAGAAAAAAACAACAACAGCGACAAGTTAACTCACCATTGGAAATCTCACAAATATAAGCATGCTGGTTTATCCAAATATCCCTTTTAACACTACCAAACAAGCCCCTTTTGTCATTACTGAACCGCTTGTACATGAAACCAACGTCGTGTTCACCACTTGGCTCCCCTTGTCCCCATTTGGAAACAGTCAGCGGTTTCCCATTCACCCAGGTCCAATTGCCGTCCTTTTTCATTAAACCAATACTCCATTTATTTTTACAGCTGGAAGTATTCCGCCTTTGAATCTCGTTATTGATGAAATTCCATTCTTCTTCGGTTTCAATGGAAACTAGGTCCCCTCCTTGACTCTGGCAGATATCTCTGTTCAGGTGCCAGTACCATCCATCCACCGAAATAATGTACCGAGAGTTTTTAAAAGTTATATTTAGGCATTCCACAACATGATAAAGATGAAGACAAAGATACTAATTATTACGATGACGATAAAAAAAGATAATTATAATAGTGATGATAACATAATAAGATTATGATCACAATCACAATAAAGGAGAAAAATGAATGAGATAAAAAACGTGACTTATTCTTTAAATGATTCCTTTTTTCTAACATTGTTTTTTTTTTAGTGTAAATTAATACAATACATCTTTCTTCGCTCCGGCGTCTGCAATCTCTGACCTGCTTTTCTGAATTAGTTAACTTCACATCAGCTAAGATTATCTATGAATTCATGTAATTTTGGTAGTTGAGGTTTTGAAAAATAAATTAGTTCCTCGCTGAGCTGAGCGCCGTTGCTGTTGTTGTTGTTGTTGTTGTCGTTTTAAGGCGTGGATGCGCTTTTGTCTTACGCAATCTCTAATTGACAGGTGTCAGATTGTGACAGATACTTGTTAAAATAAATTGTTTCAAAAATTCTATGGAAGCCTTTTAAATCATCTTGTTCCCTACACTAAAAATATTTCGGTCAAGCCTCTCTTCAATTTGCATTACCTTAGTCTGTTTCAACTACCATTCACTCGCTCAAAATTTGTTCAGTTCATGGAGGATCTTGCCTTAATTATAACCTTAAATCATTAGGGTTGTTTTTAAAAACATTTCGTTGAGTTTAAGAGGGAAAAAACTGTTATTCACCAGCCTAGGTCGGTCCCTTATTGGGAAAAACTGTGCACTCTGTCCTAAGTGCCGGTTCTCAAGACCCTGGGCACAGTACTACCCAATACGGACCTCTCGGCTGTGAATAACATATTTATCACTGACTCCTAAAAGAAACACACACAGACACACCCACGCACGCACGCACAAAAAATAAAAATTCTTCGATGTGTTATGCTCAAAACAGCATGGATACACTCACTGACCTCAGTGAACACTTCTAATTTGTGTCACAGAAAAATTCAGTTTGCTAGATTATTTCAACCGTAGCACGCTCGACAAAAGTTGAGAAATGTACAATTTCCGTCGCTCTTTTCCAGCTGCAGGCGATGCAAAAAAGGACAGTTCTAGAGTGATCAAATTGCTTCTTGAAACATGTGTCCCGGAAATTTTTATGGGTATTATGTTCAAACACTATTAGGCGCATGAAAGTTCATTTATCGCTTACACGTACAAGTTAGGTGAGCTGAGCATATTCTGTGAACAATATTTTTACTTTTAAGAATCAAGAGAAATTTTCATGACACAAGTGCAAGACTCTAATATTTCAGCACATAATATACTTTATGGTTGGAATGTGATCTTACCTACGGGCATCTCGCAAATGCAGGCACTTTCATTATTCCAAGAGATACCATTAAAGAGGCTTCCATTCTCGGATATTTCCGCGCAATTGTCGTTACTCTCTGGCTCAGAATATCGCCATTTCGAAATATTCAGATGTTGTCCACTCTCCCAAGTCCAATTCTCGTCTCTCTTCCTTAAACCAATATGCCATGCACTAGTATTCCCAGTACCACGCTTTTTAATCTCATTACTGATAAACTTCCATTCTTCTTCAGTTTCGATGGAGACTAAGTAACCTCCCTGGTACCAGCAGACATACCAGTTGAAATTCCATCTTGCTGCACTTTTCGAAAATACGTAAGAGGAGTTTTTGAAACAGGTTGCTTGGCACTCTATGAGAAAAAAGAAAGGAATGAATAAATAAACGAAAAAATGCAAGCTGATGATAACAATTGTGATAATGATAATGATGGAGACGAGAAAGTATTTTTTTTTGACACTATTAATTTTAATAACAAACAATGGGCATCAAAACCCTCTACATCACTGAAGCGAAAGGTTTTAAAACTGGAAATAAGGGAGATCAGGGTAATAGCACCGTTATTCTACGACTTTTTTGTTTTGCTTTTCAACTTACGTTTTGAGTCACAATCCGATGTAATCCCAACAGGAAGTCTGTAAGTCTATGGCTAATTATTATGATAATCAATCAGATATTATCTTTTTTCATCTTCAGTTCATTTTAAGGTGCATAAATGTTAAAATCGGAATTAAGCTGCCTCACCTGTTCCGGGCAAATCCACTAACAAATGAAAGATGACTGCAGAAGAGAAAACGAGCAAATGAGTTGATTATTATCTCAAGAATAACATTTGAAACAATGAGAGAGTTTATTAGATCTCGAGTTAGACTAGTACTAATGCAGATTATTTGTTACATACCCTTCGGCATCTACCCATGACTTTTATTACCTTCCCAAGGGTGCAGACGGATAAATTTTAAAAAATGCAGCATCTCCACAATTTATCAACCAGCTGAACAAAAATTTTTACATGTAGAAAACATTTTTAAGTATACGGTAGACCTTCGCGAATGTCCTTCGAAAAACTTTTTTACACGGGCTATTCGGAGTGCAACCAAACTATATAACATTGAAAAGGTGCGCTATTAAAAAAAAAGCCTCGTTTTAGCTCGCAACAATTCGAAACGGACAATGCTTTATTATTAATCAGGTATCGATTCTGACCGCTCAAATAAAAATTCTGCTCAATTTTAATCTTGAGGGGTTGGTCTCCAAAATTTAGTGAGGATTTTCCCATATTCTTGGGAGTTACTAAACTATGGATCAGCAGACCGCGGAACCTCCACCATAGATTTTTTTATAAAAGAAGAGCAATGAGATAAGCATAATGTTTACTTTCGGGTACAAAGGAGAATAATTCAAAAGAGAAGTATGTTTTAATTTTCCATGACGTCCAACTTGGCGAGCATTCGGCAATCATCTACTCCGAGTGTTAATGACTGAACAACAATTTGAAAGCTCTAACAGTTTGGGCATCTGAATAGTGCCTCATCCGAAAGCTCTCAGAAAAGCTTTAGGCTGGAATTCACTGAACATGACCCTGGAATGAGGAACACCATCGCATCATTTCATGATGATCCATTAAACATGACTAATAATTTATTTATTATTTGAACTATACTTAAATTAAAAAAAGAATCTCCATGTGGCCGTAAGGAGTTCAATTGCTGAATTTTAATTCGTAAAAATAATCAATTTCAAGGGTTGTTTGAATTATTTGACTCTGAGTGCACGTCACTTTAACCCCTCAGCTCATTCAGAAAAGCAGCTATCGAAATTCATGGATATTAACGGTGTTTTAATTTGCGATAAGAAAGGAAAAAGTACACCAATTGAAACATTTTTTTCCAAATACCGGATCGAATGTTAAACTTTGAATCTAACGCCAGTTTAAGTGGACCCTGATGATAAAGTTCGATCTCTTGTCTAAGCACGTCCAACGTTCAGCAGCTATCTGAAGTCGACACGTTTTTTCCTTTTCACATCTTGTCATAGTGGTATAAAACGATAGCAACTCAGTTATCGTGTTCCTGTTATCCTAAATATGGCTGCTAAAGCTGTTGTGCAAACAACTATGACGCAAACAACATGACCACAGCATGAATGTCTCGCCTGTGCTTTTTGATCTTAAATTGCTTTGCACTATATGAAATCTAAAAGGCTTCAGGAATCCAATTTGTAAGAGATCCTTCTCCGATTACGAACTAAGAGTTTAAAGCGGACACCTTTAGAACCTGGTTTGTTTTGTCTTAATGAACAGTGCCAATGTCCGCCAACTGACATTTTCTTTCGGCCAAACTTCACAGGACGTTCAAAAATCGATATAAAGTTTTGCAAAAGGAAAATCAAGATATAATTAGGTGGTTACTATACTAGCGCACAACTTTTAAAAAAGGTTTTGCTCTCTTTGTGGGATTCAGTTGTACTCATCACGCAATTTGGTGGCTACCGCACAACAAACAGGAATAACTAGCGTCGTACTTACCCAGCACACAACATGTTAATAGAGTTTTGAAAATTTTTCCGGATTCAGTTCCATTCATCATCCACTTCATCATGGCCAAGATATGCAAAGGTTGCTGTTAAAAGGTATCGTTACACTAATATTTGATTCTCCCAGCTTGAGAGTTGCGGATATACGGCATCTTATAAAACCCTTTTGCACGAGACAGAGTTTAATGCAAATTATGATCTCTGATAGATTGTTCCTGACGTTTGTCTCCATTTTTTTTCCCGTCAAAGACGCAGCAATAGATAAAAGGCAGCTTCCACCAGATGTGAAGCATTGTTTTTCTTAAAATAATAGGAAAACTTCACGGAATTAAAATACTCTTTATAATTCCAATTTTATAAAGAAGCAGCTCAAAAATAATTGATGTTAAGAATGGTTATTTCTTTATCAGCTCCGCTAAATGAAAGTTTTTTAAATCAACTTCTGTTTTATCAAACGGCAGCTAAAGCTAGCACGCCATCTGTTCGTATGCATAAACGAAAATGATTATTGTTTATGCTGCCGTTTCAGTTGGTGGGTGGTGGTAATTATTCCGCAGCCTTCAACTTTAGTGGATTAACTCACTCATGTGTTAATAACATGTATTAATATTTTTACAGCACGGCAAACTCCGAGTCAAAGGATTCCTTCTCGATTTTCTTAGACCGTGAACTCGATGTGAGTTTACGTAAAGTTGATCGTTAATTGATCAAAAAACCAACGGAGGCCAACGGCCATAGTTTAGCGTTCAGCCTACAAAACAACTCTCCCATGCAAAAGCGTCGTGCAGACCATTACTTTTGTGTCCAGAAGTTTGAATTCCAACATTTTAGAAGGAGCGGTGGGGTCAAAATATGAAGTAGCCTTAGCTGCAATAAAGTTAGCCAATCGAAGCTTGCAACGTTTTGAGATATCACTTCTTCCGCCTAAATCGCACGCTTCTTCATCCATGCTGATTTATAAAGAGGTGCAATGTAGTTTAGGTTGTTGTAAACCGAGTTAGACACATCTACATGTTCAACTCCTTCTTTCGCTGGTTGAAATTCCTCTTCAATGCTAGCCTCTCCGTTGTAGTGATATTTGAAAGCCAGGCCCTCGGAAATTTTCCGCATTTCTATCGCTGAGCTTTTTCCCGTTAAATTGTCTACTCTGTGTAAAAGTTCTTTACTCGCTGTTTAATGAAGTTTGCGCAAGAGAATATAATCTCTTGGTTAATGCCGTTTACGGCTAGCATCGCCCCAATTGAATTCCAGATTATTCGATGTACTTTCGATTCAAAATGCTACTTCTTATCTTAGGGATGCGAAAAAAAAGAAAAAAAGAATAAAACTGGCAAATATAACTGATCAAAAACGATCCAATCATGCGGGTTTTTCTGTCCTTTTAAATTAGTTGTTTATTTATTCAACCATTTGCGTATTCATCTATTTGTTTATTAACCAACAACTTTGAATGTCAACTTTATTTTTTTTATTATTTTTTTTAAATTTAATAAACATTTATTGAAGAAACATTTGTACAAAACTAAACTTACATTACATTACTCTACTTACATTACTCAACATCACTCTACTTATTACATTACTGTACTTATTGGATAAGTCACTTTTACTTATTTCTTACTTATACTAACAGTCACTTAGTAACAGTTACTTACAGCGTCATGTTACTTACATAACGTTACTAAACAGAACATGACTTACAATACATTACAATACAAAACTCGCAATTCGCTAATTAAGCTCACTTGCCTACCTATAATTACTTAAGTACTTTACGAAACGGCACCTTAATTACCTTCTACGAACACTACATAGTAAATTTAGAGACAGTGTTGGTAGGAAGAAAAGATAAGATTTTGGGCTTTGATTTAGTGTGTCTGTTTAAATTGGCTGGTTAAATCAGGAAAAAAGGCTTGGCGGGAAAATCTGTGAATTAGGGATGAGCTACTTTAAATTCCTGCATGTTTGGTTTCTTGTCGAAACATTTTCAAGGGTAAATGAATAATTAGATTAAATAGATTTGATTAGAATAATTAGAATAATAATGAAAAGGTGTAGTCTGTGTCTTGGGAAATCGGTTAGGTGAGTTAAACGGGGGATGTCGTTAAAAGTTATTTGTTTATTTGAAAGTGTAATGTCGGTGTCATTTTCCTGGTTGAACCAGGTTAGCTGCTACTACTATGGGCATTTTTTTGTTACGGTACAATTTCACCAACAGAAAGAACACTATTAAACAACTTTAATATTCTTACTAAGGAGCGACTCTTAAAGGAAGTACACTTTTATGCTAAATAAACTTATTTAAGCCCACTACAAATTACATCTTAGCTCACCACTGACACAATCTCACAGTTGCCTCCCAAGTTCCTCGAAATTAACAATCTTCCACAGTAGCTCTCTTTCATTAGAACTCTCTGAAAAATCAGTCACTACCGACATCAACAACTACTACTGCTGCACGATTGAGTCCTTTGTACAAAGTGTTCCAGATAATTCCAGAAGCTTACAACAACCATTTTGGTGGTGTTACACCATAGCTACGCAACCTAATAAAATATTGCAGAAAGTTCCTTTGTGTGCATGTCAGCATGACTACGTATTCTAGAAATTTCTAGAAAATGATAATTTCAGTGACTATCCATAGCTTATAGTTAAAAGTAATAGCAGTGTTTGATAAGAAGTTTATAAACTAAGTAAGTGAAACAAAGCAGTCATCAGCATACGGAGCCATTAGGAATTTAAATTTATAGATTGGTTTATTTCGATGATTCTTGCCTGCAAATATACGATCGTCAAGAAAATAAACTTATTATCATAAAAATGATAGGTTACAAAGACATCCAGTTGAATGCTTAAACAATAATGCAGACACAGACCTCTTTTTACCAGCAGATCGTAACTCAGACCGATCGTAAGCGACTTATTGCTGTTAACTAAGTGATTGTTCTAAGTATTTGGTTGTTATTTCCGATTGGCTGAATCAAGTTATTTAACTTAAGTACAATTTCGATTCAAATTCAGCACATGACTGCAATTAAATTGCCCATACATTCCCAACCTCATTTGGATTGACCTGTGGGCTCTTCCTTGTGGAGTTGTCCTTTATAGAAGATGGAAAAACGATGTTCATCTTTCTTTTGAATCGCTCTCTGATCTGCAGATAGACGAGCAACACGAAATATGGTTCTTAGCACTCGAATATTTATTGAAACACTAAAACTTGATGATATAAAGTTAATAATCAGTTCAATGTTTTTCTTACCTGAGTGTTTCGCATACAGTGTAGAGCGAAAATCAGGAAACCCTGCAGCATAAAAATGATTTCAAGATCATTAATTTTTACAATATGCAAACAAATTAGTCAAATATCTATTAAGATTTCCAAGAAGGAAGGAAAGTTGCACATCTTATAATTGAAAAAGAAGTCTGCCTTCTCTTCCATAGTTGACACCTTTTTGTTTTAAAAATTCCAAAGAAATGTAATCTGACCATCCTAATGGTGTCTCACTTGGTCAGAAAGAGATTAATGTCTTTTTACAGTTACCATCGAATACTGACCTGAGTAGAGTTAAGTATGGTGAAGATGTAAGCGAAAGCTTTATGAACAGGCGAGAGGAGACCGAATAGCCACGTGACACCCAGCTGGGGAATCATCACCACGCATGTTTTGATGCCAAGACTAGGAGTTAGAAAAAAACATTCTTTTACTTTCCTCTGACAATGAATTTTCATTGTTAAAAATTGTGATGCCTTACTGATTACGGAATAAGGAGGCTAGGCAAATATAGCTCAACAGGGGGGCATGGCAATCTCTTCCACTATTTGGTTTTAGTTTTATGATGTGATTCTCACCGTATTTGCTGAAAATGGTGGTCTGCCTCTGTTGGCTGCAACAGATTGGTCATCTCCCTTATTACACGTAGGAGTATCAAAATGTTGAGCTAAAGTATACAAAAAAGGTGATTATTTAGATATGGATGTCGAATAGCCAAAGCAGGGGAGGATCTTTGCTAAGGAAGTTATTAATTCGCTAACAAGCGTGGGATGAAGAGTAATTTACAGGGAATAGATACCCCAACCGGGGGACCGCGATTAGGAGCTTCGATCCTATGCCAATGAGCAAAAGAAATCGCGCACAAAAGTGTCTAAACTGAACGAACCACGCCAAGTAAAGCCTTATGTTAAATTATAGAAATTATATAAATATATCCTACTCTTCCTGCTCCCTTCACATTTTTAATTTTTTTTTTTGTGTTATTTTTTTTTTTATGAGTTATTTTTGTGTTGAAGGAAGGGGGAGAAGTTTTTTTTTCATACTGTGTAGTAAAAGTTGGAGAATTTATGAAGCTATCTTATGCCTGTGAGGACATTGTCTCCACAGGTTTTTCTCGCTATTGAAGACCATCAGTAGGTTAAAATTGACCAGCATCCCCGCAAACAGCGGCTACGTTCAAAGCTTTTTGTGAGTAAATAAGAAAAAAGAAAATGGTAAATATTGTCTTGGGTCATATTATAAATACTTAATTCGTTTTAAAGAGCAGAGGAAAAAATCTTTAGCAGCAATTAGTCCAGGTATACCGATCACAATCACTAACACTAATCATTAACTTACAACTTCAATAAAAGCCACAAAGGCGACGAATATCCAGATCAGGTTGTTAGTAGAGGAAAGCCAGCAACTAAACTCGAGGAAGTGAAAAACAAGAAAGAAACACAAATTGTTAGAAAATAAAATGATACCGATTTCAAACTATATCCAAAAACAAAACAAAGAATTAAATAAAACAAATTAAAAGGAGAAGAGCAAGAAGAAACCCTTGAATTTTTTTCTTACTATTTATCACTCGTGTAGCTTTGTAACCCTTCTTTTCCAGCAGCGATGCCAAGTGAAATGGCCACCATGATCAGTGGAAGACCTACCCATAAACAAAGGAAGGATATCAAAACATTTTACCGCATGACAACACCAGATTTAGCGATCAGAAAGTATGGGTACAGTTACCAGTGCATGTTTTAAAATAATAAACTTGCCCCATGACATGACGTGATACATGTACATCTTGGTGTTAATGTTGTAAACTTTCACAACGAAGAAGTAGAAATAAATTCCCTCGATCAGCATCCAACAGAAAGCGGCCATCAAGAAATACTGCATCAGAGCTGCTATTGTTACACAGGCAGCCTGTGGAGAGGACGAGTTTTCGTATAATTCTTAACGTGCTTCTTTCGATAACATATTTGCGGTGCAAAGACCAAATTCATTCTATGGATAAAAGGAGAGGCTACTGACTTTGTTTCCTGTGGCGTTTATTCCAGCGAGGAAGATGATCTGTCCAGCTCCAAGGGACATAGAAACACTCAGTCGAATTTGAGAGAGAGGTTTACGAACATCTCTGGTAAAATAATATTAAAAACAAGAAGAATGAATGAGACAAAAGCAACAACACTCAGAAAAAAATGGCAAAAAATTAACTAAATCTTGACAGCGAAGGATAGAAGAAAGTCAGTAAATAGCTCCAGAGAGAACAAAAAAAGAAAATATTGCGAAGAAAATGTCTAAAGCCTAAAAACTTCATAAAAAGCTAAACCATTAGTTGTTCAAAAGTTCGTGATGGGGCATGAAATGTAGCTTGAGTTTGTGAATTATCCGACATGACTGTTCTTGTTTGCATGGAGACTGACATTGAGATCTCTTTTATCACCAGCCTTGTTGAGGGGAGTTAAGAATCTACCTCATTATTAATCGAGTGCATTGCTTACGTGAGGCAAGAATAAAGTATTAATGTTAAAAGTATCCCGATTATGGAAAGGCTCAGTCCCACGTAGGTGGCAACTTTCAGAACTGTTTCGTCCTCCTCGGTGAGCTGTGTCAAGAAAAGAAAAATTAAAGGACAACATTGAGTTAGTTCATTGAGACCATAAAACTATTAAGTAAGGCAAAAATAACTTTATTACCTTTGTGCTACCGTCATAGTCCAGTAAGACAGCAAAATGCGTCAAATGATTGCAACTGCAAACTGTTTCTTCTGAGTTACTTTTTGACGTAACTACATGACAACCTTCCTCTGAAAAGCTGTCACACATGAAAAAAGAGTAAAGTTAAAAAATTATTCATCGTTTGGGTAAAAGGTGATGTTTGAGAATTTTGCGCTAAGATTTTCTTCCACTGTAGTCATATTTGCGAGAACATTTCAATCAGACTTCCATTCTCTAAAAACGACAACATGTTGGCTTTCAGGAAAGTGTTAATCTGCGCAAAAACATCTGAGAAAGTTCATTCATTGTCCTACATACTCAATTTAATTTAAGAAGGAATAAATACTATGCAATAATATATTGTAGTTTTTTACCTTTTGCTGCGGCTACTCCAAAACATACAGCGCTTCTCTGCTGTCAAGACCTGAAAATAGATTTTATCTTGTCAGAATAAATCAAAACAACGCATAGCAGCTAATTTTCATGTTACCTTTAGGTTTTTGAAGTTTAGGATGACATTTTCTCGCAATTTCTCTGGCTTGGGGTCCATAGTTACGGCCATTATCCTGGAGTTGATATACCTATGAAGAAATTGTATTTAAAAATGGACCAGAACCACGGAAGCAATATTACATATTTTTGGTAGATTCAATTAGCCAATTTTTCACGAAGGTGGAATGGTCAGAGACAAGCAGGGAGTCTTCCAACCCTAGTTAGGGTTTTTGGAAAGTGTGTCAGTTCAGTTTAGTTGAACTTAGATCTTATGTGTTTCCGTGTTATGTGTTTTTAGAAGTAAACGACATGGAGTAATATGAAAATAACGTCACCTTTGGTTGTCTGTTTCACTCCTTATGGCTTGATCTGTCAGAAGTAGGTCATGCAGATCCTTGTACAAAAACGCAACTACCATTGATCCTTTAAACGCCCCAAGAATCAACAAAAAATGTTTTTAAACAACAACAAAAGAACAATATTGAAAAGTTTATCAGGCTCTGAGGTATGTGACATTTTAGGGAAGGCGAATGATTGAAGAAGATAGACTATGTAAACCAAGGAAGCGCCTTTACATGAAGCTTTATTTCAATAAAGAAATTTCTATTGGAGAAACCAAGGTAATACTAAAAGTTGTAAAGTTACCACAGTAGTTAATACGAACCATTTTTCTCAAAATTTGAAGAAGCGATATCGATTCTCGCTCGCCATTGTTGTTCCTCAAAGTTGAAGCCACTTACATTCTGGCGATAGGCTTTTTGAATGACCAAAACTGTCGGAGAGAAAAAATGACAAATGAAAGCACCTACGGTGAAATTTACAATAGTACACTTACACAAACCTCCATTTTGCGGTGCACACAAATATTTCATAATCTTATTGGTTGGAAGTGTATTGTATGCATCCTATTTGCCCTTCAACGACTATTCGACACATTCAAAATTTGAAGAAGCGATAGGCTTTTTGAATGACCAAAACTGTCGGAAAGAAAAAATGACAAATGAAAGCACCTACGGTGAAATTTGCAATAGCAACACCAACACAAACATGCGTTTTGCGGTGTACACAAATATTTCATAATCTTATTGGATGGAAGTGTATTGTTTGTATCCTATTTGCCCTTCAACGACTATTCGACGAATTCAACCATTTTACAACGTTTTTTCAATGTAAAACTGATGAAAAAGTGACTAGTACTGCATGGACTAAAATTATGAAAACTCAATTCGTTCCTCGAACCGTTTCGTTAGAGAACTATAGAGTTCATTTGGAAATTTTTACAAGTACGGTTAAAAATCTTGCATTTATGTGCATCGCAGACGATTGGCAAATTTTGAGCTCAGTGTACGGTATGAAGTAAGCGGAAAGTATTTCTAAGATTTGACAATTTTAGTTAGTAAAGTATTACTCACCAATCTATTATTTAAGAAAAGTTTCAATAAACAGATCGAGAAGAATGGTTTCACAATTTGAAGGATTCCTATTTTCTCTTGTTGATTGTTTAAGAGAACGTTCAATTGCCTTCTCCACCGCGACAAATCAAAGTATCAAACAAATTGAAAAAAAATAAACAGGTGAATCGATGACATCCAACAATAACATTTCTGATAAGTTGGGTTAATAGCTGAGTTCTTACATCATGCCATAGGAAATTAGAAAACTCAGTGGGACAGTCAGCAAGTTAGTAAGTAACAGAGGAATAGACTTTGAAACTAAACAGGATTGAAGGCCGCAAACTCACCCATTTTGGGGGAAACGATCCTTTCTGAAAGCCTCATTCCTCTCAGGTGTCGGTTGCCGTAATTAAGAGCAAATTTCTCGACGGCCTCTGCCACCTCAAAGATGGATGTTTTCAGTGTTTTAACCTCTTCTAGGCCGGCCTTGTCTTTTGTGACGTTCTTGATTTTTAAGGTGAAATCTTCAAACATAGTAACAGCCTCCTACAATTACGTAAAATATTTCCAGGTCATTAAACAGGCAGTCTCATACTGTATTTACAATTCATACTAAGGATCCAAATGGTGTCCAGGGTATTCATTGGCCAGAGAACTCTTTTGGGGGCCTAAATTATTTTTTAAGCTTCACCATTTTTACCTCATATGGCTTAACGGTGGTTTATCCTTAAAGGTCAGGTATTTACTTTTTTATCGTTTAAAAACATATACCAAAGTTAAAAAACCTTTAAGTCATATAGAATTAGATACCTGTAGGGAAGTCCTTCTGGTAATATTTATTCCGCCAAATTTTGATACATACTCCTTTGCCTAAAATTAGAAATATTCTCTCACGTTTGTAAACAGAAGAGATCTTAAAAAACGACAAGCATAAAAACGGTAAATGAATATTTAGAGAACATACTAGCTGTTCAACTGGTGATGGCGATGACGATGACGATGGCGATGGCGATGGCGATGGCGATGGCGATGGCGATGGCGACGGCGACGGCGACGGCGACGGCGATGGCGACGGGAATGGCGATGATGAGGGCGATGGTCGTGGCGACGGCGACGGGGACGACGATGACGATGCCGATGGTGATGATGAGGTTGCAAGGTCTATTCTGGGTGATAGTAAAGGCGACGAAGTTACTGAAGATATTGAGGAATCTTGAAAGAAAAATGTTAATCAAGACCACATCATACAAAAAAATTGCCTTACTATTACACTGCGAGGGCAAAACTGCCAGCGGAAAGGGGAGTAACAAAATGTCCGCTAATAACGTTCGAAACTATTGAACGCACTCGATTTTTTAGTAGTTATACAGAAAGCTCCTATTTTTTCTTTAGCATTTTATTCATCTTTGGCAGACGTCTTGTAAGATTATTGCATCAGGCTATGTAAACACGAAAACCATTTTACATTTCTTTTATAAAATAACTAAAGAAAGAGGAACGAAAACCGTGTTTACATACGCTCATGTAAAATGGTTTTATGGCCAATCAGAGCGCGCGTACTATTTGAATTATTTTATAAATCTCGCTGAACGCACGCTGATGTATGAACCAATTTTTAATTGACTATCTTTTAGACAAGAAAGCGTATCTACGCCCTCCGAGGATATATGAGAACTGAGGTAATCCTTACTAACCTCGTTATAGAGTAGTGGTTGCTGAGTCGATCGAAATGTCCGCCATATTCGAATTAGATGCACGATGGTCAATTTATTATGTTCACTGCACATTTTGCATTGCATTGAAATTAGCCCCTACAACTTTACAGTTCAGACGATCAGATACTAAAATAGAATACAGTAAACTTCAAATTGATTCCCCTATGCGAAGAACAAATAAGTCTGCAAGTCTGTTGTATTCGTCTTATAAAACGATAATTGGCATGGTTCTTAACCGACATGAGTCAAACTCTTCCCAAAAAGATAACGCTCCTCACATCATCACGCGCTATCATCTAACAAAGCAATTGGACTGATAATTCTTTGCAATTGGTATTCACCATCAGTTTCATAACTGTTGTTATTTGTAAAAGTGATTGTAACAGAACCATCTGTAACTTTCCCCTATTCACAAGGTTAAAGTTAGACATGCATATCGTGAGAACGTTCACTGAGATTGTTTCAAACATATTTTAATTTACGCAAAGGTAAGTGTAAACTTGATTTTGACTGTGTGAGGGTTTTTATAATTTCTCTCGAGAGCACCACAAACGTTAGCAGATAACGTTTTATATTGCCCTTAAGCGCTTCTAGTGCCTTTGAGTTTACTCAAAATAACATAAAAAAATAAAAATAAAAACAACAACAACATATCAACTCACCCTTGGGGATCTCACAAATATAAGCGTGCTGTTTCTTCCAACTTTCATTATTATGAGTTCCAAACACGCCCAGTTCACCATTACGGAACCTCTTGTACATGAAAGCCGCGTCGTGTTCACCACTTGGCTCCCCTTGTCCCCATTTGGAAATAGTCAGCGGTCTTCCACTCACCCAGGTCCAATTCCTGGCCCTTTTTCTTAAACCAATTCTCCATTTATTTTCATAGTTCGTAGTATTTCGCCTTTGAATTTCGTCATTAATTAAACCCCATTCTTCTTGGGTTTCAAAGGAAACTAGGTCCCCTCCTAGACTTGAGCAAGTGTGTCTGCCCCAGTACCAGGACTCTCCATCCACCGAAATTATGTACCAAGAGTTTTTGAAAGTTATATTTGGGCATTCTACATGATGATGAAGATGAAAACAAAAATACCAATTATCCTAATGATGATACACAAAGTGATAATTATAATAGCATTGATAATATGAAAAGATTATAACCACAATCACAATAAAGGAAAAAATGAATGAGACAGAAAACGTGACTCATTCCCTAATTAATTCCTTTTTCTTTTTTTACATCATATGTATTTGTTTGATCAGTGTCAATCAATACAATACATCTTTCTTCACTACAGCGTCCGCCACCCTGATATGCTTTTGTGGACTAGTTAACTTCACATCAGCTAAGATTATTTGTGAATTCATGTAATTTTGGTGGTCGAGTTTTTGAATATTAATTAGTTCCTCGTTGAGCTGACACCTCCCCCACTCCGCCCCCTACTCTTCCTCCTCTATCTAATCAGACTTAAAAAATGTAAAATTAAATGTGAATGTAGGTTCCCATAAATATGCAACTGGAGATACGCATTTAACCGTATACAGTTGTTACGGGCAAAGAGCAAAACTTTAAAGTGCACGCGACAACCTCAAAAGATTATCTGGGGAACGATAATCAATAGGGACATAAAAATTAAAGATAAATTAATTAGGGTTAGCTCATGCAGTTTAGAATTTAAAGTCAGTCTTGCAATCAAAATAGGTTGTTCAAACCCGTGATGCCTCCTCCTTAAAGTGACATTTCCTAGATTTCCCTGAATTCCTGAGGTAAAGTCTAACCATGACCTAAAAGCTACCAGCAATACCTTTCAGATTATCGCTTACACTTCCGACACGCTTTTTTCCGATAACCTTTGTCAAAAGAACTGCATTTATTATTTTTTTTCTCAGAGGGCACGGTAACGGATCCTGGAATCTTATTGGTACTTAATGCGGTACGGGTTTTCCTATCTCTGCCCACGGGCACGGTATCGCTTGAGCGAGCCACCGATTTCATCTCTAGCTTTGTTGCCATTTTTCATAAATTTATGTCGTTTTGCCGGCTGGACAGTATTTTTAAGCAAATCGTTTTGGAGAAAATCAAGCCGATTGATAACTTATTCATTCTCTCTTTCTCTCTCCCAGATCACTTTGTTTGACTGCAAAAAAAATTGGTTTTGAGATGAGTATTGGTAATATGATATGGTAATATAATATGTCATTAGATGGGTTAACGTGCGGCCTTAAAGCCACTTGTAATTAACCAAAACCTTACTAGAAGTAACTCAGAAAGTTAAAACGTGAGGTATTTCTTTACAATTGAATTAATCAATAGTAATTTCATTCATTATGTGCCTGAATTCTCTCAAACAATTTGTTCCTTGGAGAACAGTGAACGAGGTCTTCTTTACTTCAAATACGCTTTCGGTAAGTCTTTAGAAGTCCGTTCAAACCGGGCATTGGTAACTGTAAATTTCGCATCAGTAAAGAAAGGAATTCAACGAGAAAAAGCTACTTTAAAATTCCCCTTTTGATGAAAGACCAGAGTTGCACTCGCGATTGCAGCAAACAAACGAGCGAAATCCCACAACTTCAAAACATAGATTTAAATTCCTTAAAGTTACTTTCCAGTTCAGCTTATTTGCCAAACCAGCGCCGTTGTCGTTGTTGATCTGTTTTAAAGGGTGCATGCGCTTTTTTCTTACGCGCTTTATAATTGACAGGTGTCAAATTGTGACAGATACTTGTTAAAAAATGTTTCAAAGTTTGTTTGAAGGCCTCTTAAATTACCTTTTCCATTACCCGAATAAAAATATTTCGGCGAGGCCTCTTTTTAATTTACATTACCTCAATCTGTTTCAACCACCATTTACTCGCTCAAAATTTGTTCAGTTCAAGGAAGGTTTTGCCGCACTTACAGCCCTAACTCATTAGGGCTCTTAAGGAAAACATTTTGTTGATTTCAAGAAAAAAAACTGTTTTTCACCAGCCTAGGTCGGTCCGTATTGGGAAAAACTGTGCAATTTATCTCAACTACCGGTGCTCAAGACCTTGGGCACAGTGTTACCCAATACAGACCTTCCAGCCGGTGAATAACATATTTACCACCGACTTGTACAAGAAACACATACCCGGCCCACAAAAAAAAAGTGTTTCGATGTGTTATGTTCAAAAGAACAAGCATACACTTACTGAATTTTTGAAACATGTATCACGGAAAATTTCATGGGCAGTGTGTTCAACTACTTATGCGCGCCTAAAAGTTCATTTATCGCTCACACGTACAAGTTGGGTGAGATGAGTATATTCTGTGAACGACGTTTTTTTACTTTTAAGAAGCAAGAGCAACTTTCATGACACAAGTGCAAGACTGCTAATCTTTCAGCACATTATATACTTTATGGTTGGAATGTGATCTTACCTCCGGGCATCTCGCAAATGTAGGCATCTCCTTCATCATTCCGAGAGATACCATTAAAGAGGCTCCCATTAATGGATATTTCCGCCCTTTCGTCGTTCACATTTGGTTCAGAATCTCGCCATTTCAAAATACTCAGCTGTTCTCCACTCTTCCATATCCAAACCCCGTCTTTCTTCTCCAAACCAATGAGCCACGCATTAAAAGTCGAAGTATTCCAAGTAACACGTTTTTGAATCTCATAATTGATAAACTGCCATTCTTCCTCAGTCTCGATGGAGACTAAATAACCTCCCAAGATGGAGCAGACTTCATTGTAAGAAAACCTGTAAATTTTGCCTTTCGAAAATATGTAAGAGGAGTTTTTGAAACAGGTTGGTTGGCACTCTATGAGAAGAAAGTAAATGAATAAATAAATAAACGAAAAAGTGTATACTATGATAACAATAGTGAAAGCGATAATGATAAAGACGAGAAGGTCTTTTTTGTATCATTAATTTTAATAACAAACGATGGGCATCAAAACCCTCTACATCAATGAAGCAAATATTAGAATAAGGCTAGGTTTTAAAAGTGGATCTTGGAGAGATCAGGGTAATAGCACCGTTATTCTTTGACTTTTTGTTTTGCTTTCCAACTCACGTTTTGAATCGCAATCCAATGTAATTTTAACAGGAAGTTCATAACTAATTAATATGATACTAAGTTAGGTATTATCTTTTTTTCCCGACCATTTTAAGGAACATAAATATTAAATTGGAATGAAGCTGCCTTACCTGTCCCTGGCAATTTCATCAACAAACGAAGGATGTCTGTAGAAGAGAAAATGGACAAATAAATTGCTTGTTATCTCAAGAGTAACATTTGAAACAATGAAAAAGCTTATTAGATTTCGAGTAAAACGAGTACTAATTCATTTTATTTGCTACATGCCCTTTAACATCTATTCATGAATTTTATTACCTTCCTAGGGAGCTGACGGAGAAATTATAAAAAAAATGCAGTATCTCCACAATTCACCAACTAGCTCAACAAAACTTGTCACATGTGGAAACATTTTTAAGGATACGATAGACCCTTAGGAATGTCCTTCGGAAAATTTTTTTGAACGGGTTATTCGGAGCGCAACCGAACTATAAATGAATGAAAAGGATGTAAAATGTGCTATCCAGAGAAAAAAATGTTTCGTTTGAGCTCGCATTTTAAGCGAATGAATCGGGTATCAAATCTGAGCGCTCAAATAAAACTTCTGCACAATTTGAATCTTGAGGGGTTGGTCTCCAAAATTTTGTGAGGATTTTTCCATATTCTTGGGAGTTACAAAACTATGGATCAGCAGACCGCGGAACCTGCGGAACCTCCAGAGCCCATATATTTTTTTTAAAAGAAGAGAAATAAAGAAGAATAATTTAGAAGAGAAATATGTTTTAATTAATCAAGACGTTCAACATGGCGAGCAGTAAGCAGTCATCTACTCTGAGTGTTACTAACAGAACAATAATTTGAAAGCTCTAAAGATTTGGGTACCGCGATATCTGATTAACGCCTCATCCGAACGCTCTAAGGACACCTACTTTCCACTATATGGAATCTAAAAGGCTTCAGGAATCCAATTTATAAGAGATCCATTTCTGATTAAGAACTGAAAGTTCAATGCGGAAATCTTTAAAGTCTGTTTTGTTTTGTTTTAATTAACAGTGCCAAATATCCGCCACCTGACTATTTTTTTTCTGTTTGGTTTGGCTGAATTTCACAGGACGTTCCAAAATGGATATAAATGTGTCACAAATGGAAAGTCAAGATATAATTAAGGTGGTACTAACCTAGAGTACAACTTATACGAATGTGCCATTACGGGTGATTATTATTCAATTATTTTTCATTGTAAGGAAAGAGAAAAATATCGAGAAACTAATAATAACGATAATGATGATAATTAGCTTTAATAATTAGACAACAACTAGGGAGGACATGTTAAGAGTTTGGTATGTTTCGTTATTAGAGTTCCGTAAGGTAAAGATCGAAATAAATACTTTACAAATAAAAGTCAATTTTGACGGTTTCATAGCTACCGCAGAACAAACAGGAATAACTAGGGTCGTACTCACCCAGCATACAACATATCACCGGTGTTTTGAACATTTTGCAGGATTCACTTATATTTGATTCACACCGCGTGAGAGTTGCGGATTTGCGGCATCCTCACAAAAAGCCTTTCGTACGAGTTAGACTTTAATGCAAATCATGATCTCTGAACACATGTTCATGGCATTTTTTTCTGTCATAAACGGACCAATGGACAAAAAGCCACTTGCACCTGGTGTGGAGCATTGTTTTTCTAATACAACCAGAAAACTTCACAGCATTAAAATACTTTTTGTAGTTCAAGTGATGTAGAAGAAGCAGCTAAAAAATATGTGATGGTAAAAACGGTAATTTCTTTATGGGCTCTGTTAAATGAAAGTTGGCTTAAACAAAATTCTGTTTTATCAGCGAGCAGCTTAAGCTAGTATGCCATCTGTTCGTTATGTATAAATAGAAATTATTGTTATTTATTCATCTCGCCTATGACATGCTAATTACTTCGTATGCCTTTAAAACAATTGTGGCTAACGGCCAAAGTTTAGTGTTCAGCCTACAAAACAACTCTCTCCTAGAAAAGCGTCATGCAGACAATCACTTTTCTGTCCAAATGTTTGAATTCCAACAATTTAGAACGAGCGGTGAGTCAAAAGCTCTTAGTGCGAGACGTTCTTGGATCATAGTGATGTGCTCTGTGGGCGAGACATTCTACTGTCCCAGTATCTCTCCACGCTCATAGAATGATCGATTATTTATTCTGGAATATTCGCTCGTCTTAGCTGCGATATATTAGGTCAATCGAAGCTTGAAGCGTTTTGACCTATCGTGTTTGAGCAGTGTAGAGTGGAAAGTGCTTGTTTACTCCAGAATAATTCTTATTTTAACTTCTTCCGTCATAATCGCACGCTTCGTCATCTATGTTTATTTATAAATGGGTATGACGTAAATTAGATTATTGTAAACTGTTAAGCACATCTACATAATGGACTCCTTCTCTCCCTCATTGAAATTCCTCTGCAATGCTAAGTTTCACTGTAATAATATTTGAAAACCAGGCCTATCGAAATATTCTGCATTTCTATCGCTAAGCTTTTTCCTTTAAATTGTATACCCTGTGTAAAAGTTCTTTAATCGTTGTTTAATAATGTGTGCCGAATAGTTTATAATCTCTTGGTTTATGCCATTTAAGGCTAACATTGCGCCAATTCAATTCCAAATTAATCTATGTGTTTTCGATTTAAAACGACACTCCTTATTTTAGGAATGCGAAAAAAAAAATGGGTACATGTAACTGATCCAAAAAAAGATCCAGTCATAAGGGGCTTTTTCCTGTTCTTTCTAAAGAAGTTGTTTACTTATTCAAACATTTACGTATCGATCCATTCATTTATTAAGCAACAGCTTTGAATGTCAGCGTTAGCTGCCAGGACTATTAGTATTATTTTTAACAGTACAATTTAAAAGACAAAAAGAGCATCATTTATCAACAGACCCAATTAATTTATTAAACAACTTTTAATATTCTTGCCAAGGAGCGACTCTTAAAGAAGTAGAATAATTATCCTTAAAGAGACAACCACAAACTATTTCTTTGCTCACCACTGACACATTCTCGAAGTTGTCTCCAAAGTAACTCGAGATTAACAATCTTCCACGGTTGCTCTCTCTCGGTATAGCTTTCTGAAAAGTCAGTCCCTCCCGACAACAATTACTACTGCTGCACGACTGTGTCCTTATGTACAAAGTATTCTCGCAAATTCCGGACGCTTACAACTCAACGATATTGTTAGTGTTACATCATAACTATTTAACCTAATAAAATACTCCAGAAGGTCCCTTGGTATGCATTTTTGCATGACTGGGCATTCTCGAAATTTCTAGAAACCAATAGTTTCAGTCATTATTCATAGCTTATTATCTAAAGTAATAACAGTGTTTGGTGAGAAGTTTGTAAACTCAATGAGTGAAATATCGAATATGAAATAATCATGTAGTAAGCGCAGAAATTTAGCGCGCAAGAATCGAAAGATAAATACATTCAATTAAAGCTGCGTGCTAGAGTGCATCTTAAAGAAAGACAATTGGTGATATCTTGGCTTAAATTCCCGCCTTGTCTGTAGTGGACTGTGGTCTTATTCGAAGGAAAGTCATCAAGATACTGAGCTATTAGAAATTTGAATTTATAGATTTGTTTATTTCGATGAATCTTGCCTACAAGTATGCTATCGCCCAGAAAATAAACTTGTTATCGTAAAGAAGATAGATTACAATTACAGTTAGTTGAGTGCTTAAACAATTATGAAAAGAAAAACCTCTTTTTACCTGCAGATCGCAAGTCAGATCGATCGTAACCGACTTTATGCTGTTAACTAAGTGATTGCAATAAGTAATTGACTGTCATTTCCGGTTGGCTGGATCCAGTTATTTAAGTTAGGTGCGATTTCGATTAAAACTGAGCGCGAGACTGCAATTTAACTGCCCATACATCCCCAACCTCACTTGGATTGAGCTGTGATCTCTTCCTTGTATAGTTGTTCTTTATAGAAGATCGAAAAACGATGTTCATCTTTCTTTTGAAACGCTCTCTGATCTGCAGATAGACGAGCGACGCGAAACACGGTTCTTAGCACTAGTGTTCGGATATCTATCGAAACACTAAAACTTGATGATATGGAGTTAACAATTAGTTTAATTTTTTTTCTTACCTGAGTGTTTCGCATGCAGTGTAGAGAGAAAATCAGGAAACCCTGTAGCATAAACATGATTTCAAGATCATTAATTTTTACAATATGCAAACAAATTAGACAAAATACCTCTTAAGATTTCCAAGAAGGAAAGAGAATTGCATATCTTATAATTAAAAAAAGAAGTCTGTCTTCTCTTGCATAGTTAACATAATTGCTGTTTTTAAACTTCCAAAAAATATCATGTGACCATCGTAATGGTGTTTTACTTGGTTAGAAAGTAAAATAATGATAGAGATTGAATAATTTTGGCAATTAGCATCGAACACTGACCTGAGAAGAGTTACGTATGGTGAAGATGTAAGCGAAAGCTTTATGTACAGGCAAGAGGAGACCGAATAGCCACGTGACACCCAGGAGGGAAATCATCACCACGCATGTTTCGATACCCTTTCTCGGAGTTAAAAGAAAACATTCATTCATTTTCCTTTGACAATTAATTTTCATTTTTAGATATCGTAAGGTCTTACTGATTAAGGAATGAGGAAGTTAGGCGAATAGAGCCTCACAGGAGGACATGGCTGCCTCTTCCACTATTTTGTTTTAGTTTTATGTTGTGAATCTTACCGTATTTGCTGAAAATGGTTGTCTTCCCCAGTTGGCTGCAACAAATTGGTCATCTCCCTTATGACTCGTATGAGTATCAAGATGTTGAGCTGAAGAATACAATTGGAATAAATTGATTATTTAGATATGATTATCGAATAGCCAAAGCTGGAGAGGATCCTTGCCAGAGACGTTACTAGTTTAATAACAAGCGTGGGATGAAGAGTAATTTACAGGGAATAGAGATCCCAACAGGGGAGCTTTGATTATCTGACAAAGTGCGAAAGAAATCGCAAACTTAAGTGTCGAAACTGAATGAAAAATTTCAATCTACTTCTCTTACTGCCCCTTTCATCTTGTTCAATGTTTTTTTTTTTATGAGTTATTTGTGTGCAAAAACCTGTCTTGGTAAATCAATGTGAAACAGTAAGAAAACATTAACAAGGAAGGGGAAGAATCTTTTTTCTCATACTATGTAGTTAAAGTGCGAGAATTTATGTAATTTTGGTAGTCGAGTTTTTGAATGAAGAAATGTAAAATGGTTTCCGTGTTTACATAGCCTAATGTGAACACGCGGGTGGTTGAGAGAACACGAGATAAGCGTAAGAAACCACGACGCGAAGCGGAGTGGTTTCCAGCTTATCGAGTGCTCTCCCAACCTCCCAAGTGTTTACATCAGGCTATGTAAACACGGAAACCATTTTTCATTTCTTTTATAAAATAACTAATGAAAGAGGAACGAAAACCGTGTTTACCTACGCTTATGTAAAATGGTTTTATGGCCAATCAGAGCGCGCGTACTATTTGAATTATTTTATAATATCAATTAGTTCCTCGTTGAGCTGCACCTCCCCCGCCTCCTACACTTCTTTCTTCCTCTCCCACCTGAACAGACTTAGAAAAAACGTAAATGAAATGTGAATGCAAGTTATCATAAATGTCCAACTGGAGATGCGCAGTTAACTTAACAAAGTTGTTACCTGAAAGTTTGTCGGAAGAAAAGAGCAAAAATTTAAAGTGCACGCGACAATCTCAAAAGATTATCTGGGCAACGGTAATCAATACGGACATAAACAGTACAGATAATCAATTGGTGTTAGTTCGTTCTTTTTCTCGTTTTCATACAGTTTAGAATTTAAAGTCAGTGTTTTAAATAAAATAGGTTGATCAAACCTGTGATGCCTCGTCCTTAAACTAACATTTTCTTAGCTTTCCCCGAAATCCTGAGGTCAAGTCTAACCATGACATAAAAGCTACCCGCAATACCTTTCGGGGTTATCCCTTGCACTTCCGACATGCCTTCTTCCGACAGCCTTTCTGGAAAGAACTGTATTTATTTTTTGTCTTTCTCAGAGGGCGCAGTAACGAATCCTGTAATCTCACTGGCCATTAGTGCGGTCCGGATTTTCCTATCTCTGCCCACTGGCACGGTATCGCTTGCGCAAGCCCCGCACTACATGCCTAACTTTGTTGCTATTTTTCGTAAATACATTTCGTTTTGCCAGCTGGGTAGTATTTTTAAGCAAATTATTTGACAGAAAATCAAGCCGATTAACAACTTATTGATCCTCAATTTCTCTCTCTCAAATCACTTTGGTTGCCAGCCAAAAACTTGGTTTTTAAATGAATTTTGGTAGCAAGTATGTCATTAAATGGGTTGACGCGCGGCCAAGAAACCATTTGTGACTAACCTAAACCTTCAGTAGAAGAAGCTCAGAAAGTTAAAAGGTGAGGTATTTCTTTACAATGGAAATTATTAGTGGAAATTTCATTTATCATATATCTGAATCTCTCAAACAAGTTGTTCATTAAAAACCAGTGAGCGAAGTCTTCTATACTTTAAATACGCTTTCGGTAAGTCGTTGCAAGTGCGTTCAAATCGGACAGTCGCTTCCGTAATTTCACAACAGAATACGAAGGAATTCAGCACTAAAAAGCTGCATTAAAATTCCCCTTTTGATGAAAGACCACAGTTACTCGCGTGATTGCACTAAACAAACGAGCAAACTCCCATAACTTCCAAATATACTTTTAAATTTAATTACAATTACTTTCACGTAAGTTTATTTGCCAAACCAGCGCCGTTGTTGTTCTTGTCCTTTTTTCCTACGCGCCCTCTTATTGACAGGTGTCAGATTGTGACAGATACTTGTGAAACAAATGTTTCAAAGTTTTTTTATAGAAGCCTTTTAAATCACTTTTTTTAATACACAAATAAAAATATTTCGGTGAAGCCTCTCTTTAATTTGCATTACCTCAGTCTGTTTCGACTACCATTTATTCGCTCAAACTTTGTTCAGTTCACGGAGGATCTTGCCGTAATTACAACACTAACTCATTAGGGTTCTTTTGTAAAACATTTCGTTGAGTGTGGAGAAATTCTGTACAGTAAATGGTGTTAACCCGGGGGTAACATGTAATAATTTAGTTTGATCGTTCGGGTGAGTGTAGTCCTAAGAAGGACTGTTGTCGGTAGTGGTGACTGACGTTTCGACAATCTATCTAAAGCCCTGATGTGGTACGCCCTGACGACAACTCACTACGGAGAGCAGTTTACAGGAGCTTCCGATAGGAACAATTCTGGCGGCGCCCTGATTATCAGTAAAGATTTTAACTCTCTTGTGTTTCAATTAAACAACGTAGGAAAGCAATAAGAAATAAATAGCTTTCAGTTCGCGGAACGTAGAACTTTGGCCGATATCCTCGGGTTCCCACATGCCGCTGAAAACGGTGCCGTCTAGAGAAGCTGAAAAGCAGGCACTACTAAGGCCGAAAGGAAGAACTGCAGAGGTAAAATATCTAACAACGCCGGAAAAGGGCCAAGCAAAACCGAGATACTTTTGGTGATCAAGAAAAATATCAACATGATGGTTGCCGAACTTAAGGTCCCATGTGAAAAACCAGTGTCCTTCATCCAGAACTTGGGATAGCGAGCGCAAGTCTTCATATTTGAATCTGGGTTTAACTAAACAATTGTTGACGCGCCTAAGATCAATAACGAGACGCAACTTCTTTCCTTCCGCGACTGTTAAAGGATTCATGAAGAACGGAGGAACGAAATGCTCAACAATACAACCATTATTAAGTAGCTCGGTTATTGCTTCGGCCACAAATTCTGGATGCTGAAGCGCAGATCTGTCGTTCTTTAGAAAGCACTGTGAAGGATACTGGGCAAAAGGTAACCTGCAACCACGCCTAATCATGTCAAGCACAAAATCTGAAGCATTTAATGCTTCAACCCAGAAATTAAGCGAGGATTTCAAGCGACCTTTGACGCCATTGCTACCGCCTTTAACACTAAACTCGTCGCTAAAAAATCACACTCAACCTGCTGGACATCAGTATCATCAGTGGTCAACAAACCGCGATCTAGTCAATCACGGCGAGCGCTTCTCTTTGAAGTGTCCGCAGGTTTCGTGCATGTCAAGCTCAAATGACCAAAACCTCCAAACTGAAAAAAGGGGAACACACAACAGCATGAAAATAAAATCCACAGTAGAAAAATAAAAGAACAGTGGAGTAGCGTGTGGCGTTAGCAGACCCGAAGGAAGATCACTAACTGACAACAGCTATATATACGACACGCAATTAACGCGTATCGCGTAACTGAAACACCTAATTGTCTAACACAATAAAGAATACCAAATACAGAACGTGCAGAAAACAAATATCTGCTAAACTACGTACCGCAGATATTTCGATATTCTGCACTAACCTAGTCTATAGAACGAAATACTGCAAAACAGCAATTCATGGAGAATATTGGATTATGGCCTGAGTGTAACGCCATAATCGACGAAGTAAAAACAAGGCACCAAACGACGAGCTGGTGTAGCTTCCGAACGAGAAGCCAAATCCTTAGACGAGAATCTCGACGAAGAAGCCGCGCAGTGTACAGCGGAGGAACCGCTTCCTTTCTCGTCAGAACGGACATGACGACGCTTCTCTTTATTGATTTTTCTCTCGGCTCGGTAAATTCTCTTCTCGTCGTCGGAGTCAGAGGTGAGTTCGTCAGACAAATATTCGTTAACGGTCGCCCATCCAAATTCGCTCTTGTCAACTAGCTTAATCAGTGGCTTCAACACGCTTGGAAACTAATTCAGTACCTGACTCCTGGGCAACTTTAACTTTCTCGTACAATTTCTGCTTGAGAGCGTCGGATGCTTCGTCTAGTTTATCCATCACCGGAGGGAATGATCCAACTGCTGCTGGTTTCCTTTCCTTTTGCAGGTATATTGTTCGCGCCGAGCTCTCTTGGCTGCTTGTTCAACGGAAGAGCTGTTCTCCACGGAAAATCGCTTCGCGAAATCGCCAAGCCGAGATTCAATAACCTATAGTGAGGTTATCGGTTAAAGAACCCATCGATTCAGAAACGGTAGACCGTATAACAGCACCGACAGAAGGATCTCAAACTCCATCGTTCCGATTAGAACGTGCCCTAGCTTCCTCAGAGTTGCTCATGCTAAAGAACGGTGGAGTGAGCGTGTGGCGTTAGCAGACCCGAAGGAAGATCACGAACTGACAACAGCTAAATATACGACATGCAATTAACGCGCATTGCGTAACTGAAACACCTAATTGTATAACACACTAAGAATACCAAATACAGAACGTGCAGAAAACAAATATCTGCTAAACTACGTACCGCAGATATTTTGATATTATCTGACGAGAACAAGTACCTTGACCGTGTTTTTTCTAAGAACAACTATAACGAAGACTTCATCCGACGAAACACTCACCGATCTTGACCACTACTACTACCGAACCTAACGACAACGCAAATCCTACGACTACAGCAACTATACCGCACATAAAGGGCATATCTGAGAACATCTCGCGCATCCTACAACCATTCAATATCCGCGTCGCTCACAAACCCATTACCACACCACGTCTGTTACTGACTAACGTCAAAGACCCAGACGAACCGAGGCACAGACAGGGAGCAGTTTATAAGGTCGACTGCTCCGACTGGCACGCCTCCTACATCGGTGAGACTAGCAGAAACCTCACAACCAGACTGACTGAACACAAACGAGCGACGAGGAAAGGCGATGTCAACAATCACATTGCTGAACAACAGCGACTTACGAACCACAGTATTGACTGGGACTCTGCGCAATGCCTAACCCACAACACCAACTACTTTCAACGACTGACTCTGGAAAGCTAACTTGGAACAGACTCCCCTCAACAGGTGTCAACCACTATCGGCACCATATAAACGACTCATCCATGACATTAACATTACAAACGAACCGAACAGAACGACCTAACTTTACTAACGGATCGAGACTGATCAATCACGACCGACGTACGCCACTTGAGTTTTACAGCCAATAACATCGCGGCAAAGCCGACAATCAGTTTAAACAAACCGGACTAAGAACATTCGACTGACAACAACTATTCACTTGACTCTGAAGATGAATTCCGCTCAGGTTGTCGAAACGTCAGTCATCACTACCGACAACAGTCCTTCTCAGGACTACACTCACCCGGACGATCAAACTACACTATTACGAGAAATTCTCTCTTGGTCACTATTGGGAGTTAATGGGTTAAGATCAATATCCATATTCTCTAGACTCTTCACGATAAATTTCCATTGGTACTGATGAGGAGAATTCATATTGTAATCAGAGCATCTTGAGTTGGCAATCTTTTTGTTATTTTCATGTTCTTAATGAATGATTCAGCAATATTACTGGAGGGAGAACTTACATGCTGACTACCCTTGGGGCTGATAGGGTTAATTAAGCAGAGAGAACCAAATTAGTCTATTGTTTCATATGTAAGCCATGCTGTGTTCCCTATTTACCAGGACATGTGTATAAAACATGGTCCAAAATGAACACAAACATCACTTATTTCAAAGCCAAGAGTAGGATTCCACATTAGAGTAATATTTGAATTAAGTTAACTGGCAATTGTAGAGTTCTGAGAACTGTATTTGATAATTAAAAAACAAACTCACCGTCTGATTAAATTGGTATTCGTAAACAAAGTAATAGCTAGCTCACCTGATTGTAACATGAAGAAAACCCAGTAAGGACCCAACCAGTCTGTTGTCAGTTGTCAGACAGGCAAAAAATGGGTAGGACAGGATCCTGTATACAAGAATAGCGACAATATTCTGAAAAACTAATTAAAACAGACGAATTAATTTTTTTTTCTGCTAGCTCATGTTGAGTGTTGGACTGCTGTGCAGGTAAAGGGGGTAAGTTTGTATAGAAACTGTGGTGCTGTGTCAGTGGGAGAGTATAACAAGGTAATTTAGAATTATTGACTGAGTTGATAATGGAAATTGGCCACTTTATAGAGTTTAAAAGCTGACATTTCATGCGCAATAGCCCTTCATCAGAGCAGTTGGAGGAACTGTGGGTTGTGTGTGTATTTATAGGCAGAAAATGGAGCTATGCTATTGGTGGGAATATGGTGATGAGAAAACAAGAATAAATTAGTTAAATGAAAAGCATTCATTGATACCATGTGGCTTAAGAGTACCTGTTTGAAAGATAAATTTTGTTCTGGAGTTTTGCAGCCCTCCAAACTGGCTTATATAAATGTATAGGGGAAGGCTGCAAAGTGCCATATGCTGCCCAGAATTATTAGGGAGATTAAAGTATCTAGCGACCGGTTTGGATGTGTCCTTGTCATCTCTTTTTACATTGCAAAGGTGCAAAGCCCCAGACCACAAAAACCCTCAGGTCTTTAAATAACTGAGGAGAATGTGCTGCCTTTGATAGAACATCTGCAAATGGTTAGATGTTCTAGTCTTCTCAGCTAAGGATGAGAAACCATAGGCCCTATTCTCTCCTACATCTTCTCTGTACTGGTTATAAGCAGGGGACATTAACCCTTTAACTCCCAGAAATGATTAACAGGTAACTTCTCCCTATAATATTCTTACATTATCCTGCAAACAGGTGATGAGAATACCCAAACTGCTCAGGTAGAAGACGTTTTCTTGATCTAACAGAAAAGTTCTCATAACTGATGAATATGCAATTGTGCAGCAGCTAGAGGGGAGAATTAATTAATAATCAGATCTTGAGAGTTAAAAGGTAAAACAACTGACAGACTTCAACAAAGAGTAACAAATGTGGCTCCCAGTGTGGTCATCTGGCATTGTTATCATTTATAGAGGCCCACATTTACACCTGCTTTTAAAAGCCAAACTGAGCCAGCCTGTCTAAATATTCCAAATAAATTACTTAATATCAAGTTCACACCCCATCACAAATGGAGGCTAGGTGCCCAAGGGGCCCGGGAGCTGCAACTACAGTCACACCCCAAGGTGCTAGAACACCAACTGGCCTATCCAATGCTAAACTGGCAGCTTGCTAAAATTGACCCCGCAAAAGAAACTCTGAAATTAGGGTTGAGGGGGGAAACACCAAGAACCACTATCCTTAAGGACAAGAATCCCATGCTACAGAACAGCAAACACAACACGGGCACATGGTGCAACAACACATGCACTGATAAGGTATACCACTGGATGAGGACAGCCTCAGGGCCTTAACATCCAAAGGAGTACTGCTGCAAACTCTGGAGAATGCAACAAATACTGCACGGATGCTAACAGCTGGCTAAGACACAAACCAAATGCCTGAAAACCCTGACAATGCCTGTATTTCCTCTTAGTCATTTAAACTGTATGTTAAATTCTATATAACTATATTAAAATTTGTTCATAAACTAATACTGGCCCACAGTAACTGAGTTAACCTAGAGCTACTATAGTCTTTAAAATGATTTTAACAGTGAGAGAAAAAACAAAGCAAAACAAACAAACACTCAATTTGTTCAAAATCAGGTTGCCATGGTATGACCACTTACCCTACACCCATCCAGCTGGGTCAGGCATTTGAAAAATTCCAGTTTTTGGTTGTAAAAACACCTTCAGGCATGTGCTGGAACTGGCTCCAAATATAACAGCAAAGGTGAATCTGTTGCCAAAATCACTTAAAAAATCAAATGGTCTGAAAGGAAACCACACAAACATTGGTAAAACAGTGGCACTCAACTAGCTCACTTAAAAATACACTCCCATTAAACCCATTCAATAAGGGAATGTGTTTATATTCTGACTGAAATGGCACAATTTCCTGATAGATCAGGGGTGGCAGAGTTTTTGGGTCAATTTTTGCTGTGTATGTAGTCCGCTGGCCTCTCAGAAAACCTGCCCCATTATAGTCTACCCTGTGGCCAATTATACACCTCATTTGCTAAGTGAGTCACTTTACGGGAAGTGTTATTTTTGTGATCCCATCTACCCATGTGCTGCTGGCCTCTTGGAATACCTGCCCTATTATAGGCTATTCTGTGGCCAACAATACACCCCATCTGCTAAGTTAGTCACTTTACCAGAAAAGTAATTTTTCCCAACTTAGTCAATTTCTGTTTATAGGTGCATCTATCTAGCTAAACCCAAGTCTTTTAAGTAGGTCATGATCCTAAAATGAAGCAACACATTTGTTTACATGAATTTAGAACACTTACTTTTCATCTTCAGTGCATTAATATTCTGGTACATTTCAATCTAATTTGAACCTTCCTATTTGTAAATCCTTACTTTGATGTAGGAAAATTTTCCACATCATGAAAATGTATTGGTCCCCAATCTAGTAACTCTATTGAAAATGTAACCCCATTATAGCTACATGTAAGTGAGTCATGAAAATGCCACCCAAACCAACAGCACATCCCCCTGCCTAGAATTACAAGTAGCAACTTTTTCAAAAAAAAAGTACATGTAGCTTAGTGTCACTTAGACTTAGTGCAACTACTTAAAAGTACACAATGATTAGACTATATGTTGCTGACCTTCAATATAAGCCTTGACCTTTTTGCTCTATTAATCAATTCTGTACTCACATCAGCAAACCAGGATATCCATTGCAGTTATGAAGTCCAGATTTGACCCTTGACAAAGGCCAGTATAAAAATGATGACAAACTTAAAAATAATAATAATACATGTAATAATAATGATCAATTGTGCAAGCATGAAATTACAAGTGAAGTATTAGCAAAACATCATCACCTTTCTAACTTTCTGATATAAAACAGGAGGGACGGGGGCACTTATTCCAGAGGGGTTGCTTTTTGGAAGAAGGGTGCTAAATCAAATTATTATGATATGTAAACAATTTTGTCATCATTTTCTGATGAAGGTTACTTCAGTATTTCATTTACAGAAGGAAGAAGACAGCCAAGATCAAACAGACTCTCTTTGATAATTGTGAGGCACCTAAATTGATAATTTTGAGAATGAAAATCTGTATAAAAAGATCCACATACAATTTCAGAGGAAATAACTACACGAGGCTTACTGTAATTTAAGACACGGAACAGAACGAAAATGAAGATCTGTTATTTTAGAAAGAGAGACTTTCAATTTGCAAAACAAGAACCCGTGTGGAACTCCACTGTACGGAAGGATGAGAGGGTCTATTAGGAACCTCTAAGCCGTCGAAAAAATTATCCACAACCGCAAAACCGCAAAAAAATTCGATCAAAATCGAAAACCTTATGCAAAACCGTCAAAATCTATAACTGTTCACATCACAGTTCTCAAAACCCTGATGGATCCGATACAGTGTTGACAAGTGGAACATACAGAGGTTTCGCGGCTATTCGAGATCAGTGGCCGCTTGGATCGAAGAGAAACCGGAATCCAAATGGGAAAATCCGAAAACCACTTTGGAAACCAAATCCGAAACCCATAAGATAAGTATTTATGACGAAACCGAAAAACATATGCTAAAGAACGGAAAATCCGCAAGCCGTAATGAACACACAATCTGAAAAACCAAAATTCCATGGCACAAAAACCGATCCTAAAAAAATATCGAAAATCCCAATGCCCCCCTTATGGATGAACCGGTCAGTTCAGTCCAGAGCTCATACAAATGATAACACAACAACCATTATTATTACTGAAAACTCAACGAAAACTCTTTTTATCGTTAGTATTTTCCAATCAGAAACATGCTGCAAAACAACTCTAGTCACGCGATATTTTTCAGGGAAGGTGTCATGTCACGCAATCGAATCATCCGTCGACTATGAACATCGATGCTGCAGCCTCACGGATTTTTTTTTTTTTTTTTGTAATTATAGATCTACATTTTATGGCTAAATCGCGCAGTCCTTCCTTTAAATACAGAAGAGGATTTGATTAGCTAAGAACACCACGGAGATGTTCATATTTTCAGTTCGTTTCGTTTCCTTTATCAAATCACAGTAAGTACTAAAACTTCCGGAGATATGGTCGATTCTAGTTTTACAATAGAGACTAAATACATTTTATGAAATCAGATATTTGAAAGACAGACGCAAAGAAGAGTGTTACAAACGTTAACTCTTTGACTCAGTTGTATCCAATTCTGCGCATAAACTCCATCATCTGCTACCACTCAAGCAAACACAGTTTAGAAACCAGTGTAATTTTAAGTTTGGGAAAACGTGCACGACCTCACTTATTCCATTCAAGTCCAATCTGTAGAACTTTTATGCGCAGTTTTTTTTTATAGGGTCATTGTATATTACATGAAATTGTTTTTGAATATCAGTGTGTAAAACTTCAAATAACGTTTTGCAAATTTCATGCTGCGAATTTGAATATTTTTCAATAAACAAACGATATACCTCGAGGAGACGACAGCGCAACGAAAGAACCAAATCGCAGAACGAGCCGGCGCGAATCTAGAGCGCAGTCATTCATGCAAATATCGACATCCACAATAATGTACGTACCCCTGAGAAGTGTTCTCCGCGGATCTATTTGCCATTTTCAAAGCAATCTATTGGGGCAACTGCACGTGGTTCAACCTCTCTCGTCTGACAGTTCCTTTCATTTGCTTCCGTGAATTTGAATTAGATTATGGTTATCTTATGACCTATTGTTTTTTTCGGAAAATTAGCGGAAGAGAAATAGCAGGAGTCTGGAAGCTACCTAAGTTGGTGACCGCTGACTGAAGTACAGGAGATTATCAAAGATGGCGCGAAATGTCGGAGAGTGATGTGAACACATCACTATACTAAAATGGTTTGTGAGTCGTTTTAGTTCTCAGCGGCAGAATTTCGCTAAAATTGGTATGTATTGCCATACATGGTAAAATTTCCTCTGTCATGAATCTTTTATTTAGCACATGGTAGGTAATTTTACAACATGTTTTAACCAAGAGTTTCATTCCACTACATATATCTAACTCAAGGTATCTTTCTGGGCTGGAACATGAAAAATGGTGTGGTACTGTGTGTTAACTAACTTTGTAAGTGTAATTTTCAATAGTCTGAGTATGTCAGGGTAGCTGAGTGAGGCTGATAAGTTACAATGTTTGCCTTTGTTTTTTATCTTAAACAAGATCATAACATGAAGCAATTTTGTCTTAATTCTCTAACTCCCAAGATCTGTTTTCTAATTCTCCCCACTTGTTTCTAGACGTTTCCTTGTACATTTGTTATAAGAATTTGTTTTTAGATCAAGATAACAACTTTTTTCATTACCCTTTTGTTGGATATTGTAGAGATATTTTAGGGAGAAGTTACATGTTAATTACATCTGGGAGTTTAAGGGTTAAACAGTGTGATGTGATACACTGCTACCTAAATTTCACTGAAGTTTGAAATATCCAGGACTTAAGCATTCCCTACAAATTTGTTCAAACTGCAGTTTACTAATTCTGCAGAGCAGTTGCAATATAAAACTCTAATGCCTATTTCACAATTTTGACAAGTACTAGGTAATCTTTCATTTACTCAGACTGAAGGGAAAATGAAATTGTTGATTAACTTGAAAGGTGATTGATAAAGAAACATTGAGACTTCACCTTACTCAGACTATTTTCTCCACAAGCCTGGTGTAACCAACGTGCCAGCAATAAATTTTAGATAAGTTTAATTTCCTGATGACTGGACTGAACTCTTCTATTTACATGCCACTGCCAGTGGTTTCTACATAAAGTATTACGGACATAATACATCAAGAACAGAATGACTAATTATGAGATAGGAAATAACACAGGAAATACAAATAACAAGAAATAATTATGTATAACATAAGCAATACTAACAATAAAGGAAACATTTGTATCTTGACGAAAGAGCAATTTACCTGACAATTTGGGAATATGGCTGGCGTAACAATGTACTTGCAATTGCCTTTTAGCTCAAGCTCACACCTTTTTTATTTGCATGATCTGTGCAAAAGTCAAACTTGCGGACTGGGGCCAGGAGGGGGATTGGTTTCTACACCTGGTGTCTTCTCTCAATTTTTTGAGCTGGAAGAAAATGTCTTGTAAGAAAGTTTTACTCCAAGGAACAACACCCCCGTCATCTTATCCAGTTGTTATTGTTAGATCAAAAGAAGCGAATTTATCTCATGTTGTGTGAATAAAAATATGTAATTGTTAATTTGCTGGGCAGAGTTTATCAAGAGGTGAAGATGATGACATTGCCTGAAAAAAAAAACCAAAAGAAAATCAGAAGAGGAAGAAGAAAGGAAAAAACATTATTGACTCAGGTAATGTTTTAGGATGAACACGAACAGTTTCAAAAGGAAAAGATGTTGAGACTCTACACAAACTGTTATACTTCTGTATTAGTATTAATCGTGTTTTGTGCTGTACAGTGTCCTTGTCAATTCCAGATGCAATTTGCATTATTACCAAAACATGATATAAAAAGATTCACATAATTATACATACAACATCACAATGATGTCCTGACCTTATTTCTAAATTAATTTTACATCTCTGTTAGATTCTGATGAAGATCCTTTTCCTCCAAAAATCAGGTATGTGATTTGTTTTTTCAATTTCATTCCATTTCATACAGTTGTAGTTAAACTCTTTGACCCTAATATCAGCCCTGAATCAAGAGTCAAGGAAATGATCACCAACTATAGAAGCTCTTGATTATTAAACAAATTCTCCTTGTCAGCACCTTAGAAAATGCATAGAGAACAGTATGGAGAATATGCATACTGATGTCAGGTTGTATTCAGAACATGGTTCTCTTTCACTCGTCTCTGTTTCAGAAAAGCCACATCAGTAAAGAAGGAGGAGAGTTCAAAAGCTAAGAAAAGTAGAAGAGCAATCAGCTTAGACTCGGTTAAGGAAATTATGTCTAATTATTGAGGGTACGCAATACTTTTTATGTGAAAGGTGATATGAAGACTATATCTTCACGGGAATTGTGATTTCATCTTTTTTTTTACATAAATATATTTAATTTTCATAGGATTAACAGTTTTATTAACAGGTTAGAAAGAGTGAAAATATGAATTTGGTTTAATTTTTTTCCTTGGTTTTATTGATCTTCAAAATGTGATCATCTTGAATTTCATGTGAATGTGAAAATGTTTTGGATACTCTTCATTATAAATAAGATTGCCAAATATCTTTACGTGACTGAGTTCGACACAAGGGGTTTTTTTTAGCAGACTCTGCTTATTGATGGAGTGGGAGGGCTGGATAGGGAAATATTTTAGTGTGAGGTGAGCTTGAGGTACAGTGAGATGATATCAGTTTTTTAACATTGTATGACCTTTAACATTGCTTATGCATTAGCTTGCTAAAGAAAACAAAGCCATCTGCTTCATTCAGGGTTCAGCACACTTACCATTAGACCATTCTGCCTCAAATAGAATTTGAATATTATAGCACTTGAGTTATATTTTGATGTGGTTTCTACAGATGAGGAAGAAGTTGTGCCCAGGAAATTAAAAAAAGTCTGCCAAACAGACAGACATTGTAACTTCTAAAGAGGTCCAGCATGTTAAAGAGAGGTATCTTTCATCATTCTCTTTCATTATATTTGACATTTTAGTACCAAACCATGGTGTTCATTTAGAACATAAGATATTGCTCTGGAGAAGCATCTGGCTTCTTATAAAAATATCCAGCTAAATTTTGTTTCTCTGTTTGTTTGTTTGTTTGTTTGTTTTTTTCCTTTCTTCCATCAAGCATTGCAAATGTTAGACCTGTCATAGGACATTGCTCCTATGCTAATACATTTAACCCTTTGACTGCAAAGAATTACCAGCATCTAATTTCTCTTTACAATATCCCTCCTGAATCAAACATTAATGTGCATCGATTGCTTTTTTTTTGTTGAAAGTAAGTTATTTAAATGGTCTTCTTTCACTGGAGCTTCTTTTCAAGGAAAGATGATTTATTAAAACTTAGTGCGCATTGTGTTTCCTTTTCTGGTTTCTCCAAAATTTTAACTTTTGGATAGGCACGTGTAACACACAGGTGTCAAGGTTAAGGGCGCAAGAATAAAGGAAATGATCACCAACTAAGCTCTTGTTTGTTAAATAAATTCTCCTTGTCAGTACCCTCAGAAACACATAGAGAACAGTTTAGAGAACGTGCATACTGATTTTAAATGTGCTCAGGGTTGAAAATGAAAAACAAACAAACCCCAAAAACAACAGCAAAATAATAAAGACAGTGTCATCAAAGGTGAATTTAGTACAATGTTGTTGTGGTACTGAAATATTTAACACATGGATTGTTATTCTTGCTTCAGTCCAGTCAAACCTAAAGAGAAAAAAGCAACTTCTGCACTTGATTTCTTTGGTTCTACTCCGGTTGAAAGGGAATCCAGGAAAATATTTGCTAATAAAAGAAAACAGGTGAATAACTAACTACACTTTTTCCACCCACAATTTTTTTTGGAAAGAAAAATTCAGGCATCCAGTGTATTTTTAACAGTATTTCATGCATCATGCATTGAATAGGGAAAACTTCAAACCTCACCATACCTTGCCTTTCTATAAAATTCATGCATCAGTTAATTTTTGGGTGTAATCACACACCCCTTGTAAAACCCTCTGCCAATCTGTTATAGTTATATCAGGATGGTCTACAGTGAACACATACCATGTCACAAAATCAATGGGTACCAGTAGTGACCAATTGAGGAATAGTTCTGGCAGAAACAACACCATGGGCTGCCTTAAAGGAACAAGTCCTTTCACCTCCAAGATATTAAAATCAATTCTCTTCACTGTCTTTCACACATGTGTTATGAAAATATCTTTGAGAATATGGTGTTCAATCAAGTGATATCCTCTTGCCTGATGATTTTCTTTCTTCTCGTCACATTGCTGCTCAGTTGACTGTGAATTGGTATTATTGTGAGAAATTAGAAAATTGATCACTCTTAAGAGTGCAAATTTTAAGCTTGATCCAGAGCTTTAAGCCTACAAAATGATCATCCCTTAGTTCCCTGTTGAACCATCAATCATTTTTTTCGTTTTCATTTCCCACAGAGATCAGACCCAAAGTGAATAGAAAAGAAGAGTATAAAAATGAGAGAGAAAAAGAAGGAAGAGAAAATGGGAATGTCAACTATCACACAACAGAGCAGCCATCAAAGGAAAGAAAGGAAGACTTCTCAGAATCAAAGTATGAGGTTACAAAGCCTTCCCCTGAGAAGAAAACGGTTTGTAAGCCTTTTGATTACCATACTTTATTGTTGCAAAATTAATCATTACTATTAATACTTAATTGAACCAGCTACCCTGATACTAGAATGGATTGGATCTGATATGATTGCATGTGTAAGGTATGTGTCATTAATTAAGCACTTGAATAAGTTACTTTTAGATGAAACAGTAACATTTTATGACTAAATTTGGCTTTGTTTAAGATCCAAAAGCTTATTCAAATTTGTTAACTGGTGTTACATTTTGTATAATTATGTAAACCTGTCCTACTTAATGACACATTACTAACAATACTTGCAACACAACATTACTTACAATACTAACACTATTCAAAATACTACCATTACTGTACCTAGAATTTATACAAAAACAGTAACAATAGTGACAAAACTTTTAGGTACATTTTTGGTGATTTTAACTTTGACAATCCAGGGAGATGCTGCCACTTTGTCTCCATTTTTCAAAGCAGCAGTGTCTTTCGCCATTAACATTCCTAATTGGGACAACTCTTTCCTTGTGAGGACAACTCTTTGCTGTTAGAGTGTTTGATACACATGTAACTTTTATTCACTTCAAATTCTATTCATGGACTTTTTAGTAAGTACCAAAGACAACTCCTGCTAGCAAACAGGCTGCCAAAGCTGCCACAGTTCCAGAAACTCCATTTAGAGACTCAAAACCAAGTCCAAAGAAAACTGTTTCTCCAAAAAAGGAAAAAAAGATTTAAGTAAGGAAACTCCAACCCAAGGAACACCAAGGTGTCAAAATCAGAGGAAGTGATTGAAGTTCCACCCTCATCGGAAAAGAAAAAATCTGGCTACCGTGGTTTTATGGCAAGAGATGGTCCTAGGGCACTTGGTTCAAAGGAAATCCCTCAGGTAGGTTTCACAGACCAAGATCTGATTGTTAATTCTCCCCTCTAGCTGCTACACATTTTTCTGTAAATAAATAATGAGAGTTTGTTGTTAGATCATTATAACAACTACATGTACTTGATAAGTTTTAGTATCCTCATTACATGTTTGCTGGATAATCTATGGATATTCTCAGGAGAAGTTACATGTTAATTTCTTCCGGTAGTTAAATTATTATTATCTCTCAAGCTCTTTATGGTTTGTTTTCCATCCTTTCAAATTTTAATGAGAGATGCAAGACAAAGGAAAATGAAGATTATCAGAATTAAGGCTTATTTGGAAAATCTGCAGATACAGTTTACACAAAAAAATTGCAAAATGCATGCTTTGATTAACCCTTTTACTTCTGAGATGTCAATAGTAATTCTCCTTACTGTCTGTCATACAATTCTTGTAATGTTAGTTTGGAGAATTTGGTCTTGGATCAACTAATAATCCCCTGCTTGATTATTTATTCTCATCACTTGTCTGCATGATAATTATTGTATTGATATTGTAAGGAGAAGTTCTGTCTTGGTCACTCATTGGAGTTAAAGGGTTAAACAAAAAAATGTATTTTATCCTTTTACTCTCAGTTGTTGTTCAAATGTTGGTTCAGTGTCAGTATCTGAGAAACTGCCCTCCTACCCCTCCCCTAATCCAACATTAACCCTTAATTGTAAGCAGTTGACAGTTGTTGGGTTAGGGGAGGGGTGGGTGCACAGATGCTGACATTGATCTGAAATGTTTACGGTGTATCTACAGAGTTTTTTACTTTTTTGCCATTTATAACTTTTCAGTTTGGACAGTGTCAAGAGGCCTTCAAGGGAAGAATTAATTATTTGTCTACTCATCTTGAATTATGCATGCACTTGATAATATAATTTTTAGGAAGTGGAAAACTGTTTGGATGGACTGACATTTGTTATTACAGGAATCTTGGAGAGTGTTGAGAGAGAGGAGGCAGCTGATTTGATTCAAAGATATGGTGGAAAAGTTACCCAATCATTTAGCAAGAAAACAAGTTATGTCATCATGGGACGGGATCCTGGGAAGAGTAAACTCTCCAAGGTACATTGTAATGCGCAGCTCAAAAGAGAAAAAAAAAGAACTGTGAACATAAACATATAAGCTGCACATTTTCCCTAAATTTTTATAACAAATCTGGGTGCAGCTTACTGCAAATACACCTGGGAAACTTGCCACAAATTTGCATAAATTAACACAATTCATTGAGATTTGTAAGTCTGTATAGAAAACTAACAAGACCCGAGAAATTTACCATGGTAGAAATTTATCATTTTCTTTTTGTTGTTGGCCTCCAAAAGATTTCTTTTTTTTTTTTTTTTTTCTATGAGTATAAACTTATACTGTGGAGTTTGTTAAATGTTTCTTTGTTAAGAGACCTTTAACTGGTTTAAGGTTTTATTTCCTTCCTTGAATAGCTAAAGATTACTTGGCAAGAAACCTGTGGTTTCTTTGTTGTTGTTGTTTTTGTTGTTTTTTTTTGTGCAACTGATCACATAATTTGTTAATCCTCATTTCCCTTCTTCCATCTACTTAATTTACAGTGTCACTCAGATTGTCTGTCTGTCTGTCTATCTGTCTGTCTGTCTGTTTGTCTGTCTGTCTGTCTGTTCTTTTGTGTATGTTCATTCTTCCAATGACTGTCTTTCTATCTGTCACTTATTCTCCTTGTTCTCCTCTGTCCAGTCACCCACACGTCAGTTTTACCACCACTCTAAATTCCACCTTTAGGTTCATCTGTTGGATCATTTTACTGTACTTCCACCTGTAGATTTGTTTGTGTTACTTAAATTGAGTTACAAGAAAGTACAGTTTTCTTGTTTTTTATTGCTTTATTTTTTTAATCTACATAAGATTTTGACAGTAAAGGTAATTTTTTTTTTGTGCAGGAGAACCAAGTCTGTTATGGGTAGACAAATATCAGCCTTGGGCAGTGAAGCAGATTATTGGTCAGCAGGGTGATGAGAGCAACATGAGAAAGCTGATGAACTGGGTTGAGAGACTGGGAAAAGAATAGAAAGAAACCAGCCTCTAAATGTGAGTACACATTGATTGTCAAGATGCTTTTCCCTCAAATACATATACATGTAACTTCTCTTCAGGCAAGTATGCAAACGGTTCAGGCAAACTGTCAGAGAAAGCAGATGAAAAAGTTTGGGTTGTAACCAGATAGGGGGACCTTTCTAGGGGGGGGGGGAGTAGCAATTCTCCTAGTCACCTGATGCTACTGAAATTAAGTAAGCATAAGCAAGGTTAGACCTGTGGCTCTTGTGCTGACTTTACCTCTAACCCTTTATCTCACATGAGTGACCAAGACAGGATTTCTCCTTACAATATCAATACAATATCAATCAGACAAGTAATGAGAATGTAGAAAAATATCAATCTGGGGATAATTAGTTGATCCAATACCAAATTATCCAAATCATAAAAATTTTATAGCAGACAGTAAGAAGTACTAGTGAGCTGTTTGAAGTAAAAGGGTTCAGTGGATGAACCTAACCTTAATCAACAGATATTTTACATAGGACCTTAAATTGAGTTATAATGCGAATGTCGTCTAGCTTTTGGCTAAATACCTTTCACATTGAATCCAGATTGTTTCTTAATTCCAACATTCAGAGATACAATTTTTTAAACAGCTGTAACTTATGAACTTTTATGAATTTATTTTACTCGACAGTCACTTATACTTGTAGTTAGTATGTTAGTAGTGGAATCACAGTTTTAAACCTTTTTATTTTGCACAGCTTTCTTTTACAACAAAAACCAAGATGGGTCGTCCTTTATGGCAGCTCTTCTGTCCGGTTCCCCAGGAGTTGGAAAAACAACAACAGCTACATGTACCCTGGTTTGTGAAGAGCTGGGTTTTACGTACATTGAAATGAATGCCAGTGACACACGAAGCAAAAAGACCTTGGAAGAACACATTTCTCAGTCACTGAACAATAAAACCATGGATGGCTTTCTTACAGGTTGTCAAATTTCTGTAAGATTTGGAATGACTTTGATATTATTAAAGATACTTCATGAATTCTCCAGTCTTACTAAACTGATTTTCCTCTGTAGTTAATTTATTAGATTTCAGATGTCATTTTTCCTTGTATTTTTGGTCGTATTCGCTATACAATAACTTTTTGCTAAATTTCGCCTCAGGTCATTTCTTTTCACTCACCCGTCGAATTAAAGCTCTATTGGTCAACTTTTCCTTAAAAAATTGGTCAAGTTTCCAGGCCGACAAATCGCCTGCATCTTTAATAAGAAAATTTCCTTCACTATGCGTTCAGTATGTGTGTGTCTCATTTTTCCCTGTCCTGTCAAGACCTCTCGTATGGCAGTCCAGCGCCCTTCGATCACCCTAAGCAGGCGATGGTTTAACGACCATCACATCAGCAAAAAATAAGTATACTAAAAAAAAAATAGCATGTTTATATCATTGTGCTACACTCCGAATTAAAGAAAATGAAAAGTTAAAAAATGTAATATGAGGTCCTGTCCAAACTTGGCGTACAAATAGTGAAACAGCATCGCTACAAAATAGAATCATGGATCACGAAATAAGCAATGACACGATTTTCTGTTTCGAGTTCGATGAGCTCATATTCAGCTTCTTCAATACTGCTCGTGTTACCAAGTGCACCGTTTTGTTACACACTTCTGGGGCAAATCACATTTTCACAGGAGTTAAGGTGAGGACAGAATAAGTTAATAGCGACCGAATGCAGTGAATGAGATAAATGGATATTGACTAAAGATACAAATAGAAATAATTTGAAACATCAGACAAAAGGATGACAAAAATATCGATCTTATTTACTAGTCACGAACGCAGGATCGAATCCTAGACCATCGGATTTTACGATCTGAAGTTCTCACATATAGCTATAGATTTCTCGTTAATGATCCATGACATACAATGGATACATAAAGGATCCTCCTGCATACTGCTTAGATCATCAATGTCGAAAGTTTCATGTCTTCAAATACATAATGATAGAAAGGAAATTTCAAGCTCTTGCGTGACAAAGGAAAAAATCATTTTTAACCGACGACCGAAAAGAAAAACCCTATCCGTCAGATCAGGTTAAACTACAGATTAAATATCAATGCTGACATGAAGATAAACATACCAGACCTTGAGGTAGCTTATTTATCTTCCCATGACGGATTTACGAAGCTGCGGCATTTCTGATTCTAGTATCATGTGCGTCACTTGTCTGTGCGAACTGTTAGACATTTATTTATGGCCTCGCTTACTGCATCCAAACTCGGCTGACAATTCTAGAGCTCAAAGAGACAGAGAGCTACGGCCTCAGATTTCTCTTCCAACTTAAATACAACTGGTTCAGTAACAATTTATTCATAAAATTCTTATAAGATACACAGAGGGTTTCTGCACACAAAGATGCATGGAGTACACTGATTTAAAAAAATTGTGAATATCTTCCTCGGATATTTTTTTTTAAGAAGAGTACATATGGTATTCGCTTTAATTCTTTCCAAGACGCGAAACGATTTAACTATGCTTTTCTCTAGATACAACGAGAAGTCAAGTATTTTTCTTGCAAAAGAACTTTATTGGAGTTAAATGTATTGCAAGTATTCTTCAGGTGAGGAAAGATAATGAAGAAATATGTAGCATATTATAATCGAAAGACAAGAAAATTGGAAAAAATTTACATCAAGAATACATATTATTGATGTGGTTTCTTTAGCTTTGTATCTCCCTCTAGTGATTACACCGGACACCTACGCTTTTGACTGTAAAAATATTTAGGGCGCAATTCGCGGGAGTTATTTACAAAAAAAAAGCTTACCGTTATTATTTTTAGAAACTTTTTGAAGTTGTCACGGTGAGAGCGGAAGATGAAAATTTGAGAGAACTGTAACGCTAATGGGAAGATGACCAAAAACAAATGTGTATCATATTGAACGAGGGATATATTGAGCTGATCACTTGCAGAGAAATTGCATTGGTACAATATAACTCACGGCGTAAATTCATTCTTATCGATTCAGTTATGGCAGGGTGTAACATGTCCTGCTCAAAGAAGAAAAGGGGTTTTGCAGATGCGAGTGTTTTGCACTGAAAGAAAAAGAGCTGAATTTAAATCACAGAAATAATTAATCGCCATGGAGAGACATGTAAACAAGCAATAATCATAAAAAGAATAAAAAAAAACAAACAGACAAAAATACAAGCACAATACTGGGCATTAGATGAGGTTACATCTTTCAAACTCGTGAACATGTTACCTTCATTTTTTCATCGAATTGTTGTAAAGCAAAATATTATTTTTGATATTTTCAGGCATGTAGAATTAACAAATGACATCGTTTGGAGAATAGAAGGATTCAGAGGATAACAGTTTAACAGGTACAAATCAATTTTCATTCTGCCAAGGGCATACACCTGTCTCAAAACTTAGGCATGCTATGCATGCAAGAGTTATTTTTTGTAGGGTGGGTGGATTACTTGAAACATTGTAAGTGGTCTACATTCTCACAAAAGGAAAGAAGATTATTAACGCGGGAAAGAATGAAAATGTCGAATTACCTCACACACAGGTATTTTGTGGTAGATTATGTGTGTTGTGCGAATAAATGTAACCAAAAATAAACTGTATTGGTGCCACGGATAGCTGTTAGTACAAAATGTCGACAGCAGACTGCAGACCGGATACAAAATATAGACTGCAGAGTGAGTACAAAATGCAGACTGAGAATCTGAAGAGTTTCTACGTCTGGTATATAATAACATGTCATCTTACAGCTTACCGAGCGTCACGCAATCGCTTTTCCGCGATCAGCCTTCACGATTATTTGCACTATTGTGGAAAATTCCTGGCCCATTTCTTGATGAAAATCGATCGTAATATAACTTCAAGCCTTCAACATAGTTGGTTGGTGTGATGTCTGTACAGATTTTACCAATGTAATAAAAGTAGATGACGTGAATAATAGTGATGGTAAAGCAAGCTTAAAACGGCAACAATCGCCAGAAACTACAACGGATACACAGGGTATGAGTAAGTTTTATTGATTTTATGCGAAAAATCTTTATATTTCGAAATATTTATCGTTGTAAATCGACCATATTTCGTTCCCTATACTATTCCTAATAACGTGTTAAATAGGGCCTTCATCACGAAGACAACATCGGGCGAGCTCGGATTTCGTAATCGGAAATCTACCCGAGATGACCTCCTTCTGACGGATGTCGGAGTGCGCTTTCCCTGGTATACAGCTATTTCAATTTACGTTGTTGGATCAAAGCTTCAAGGGTACGGGACAAGACCGAAACGCGGTATGGGTAGATTAGAATTAATTTTAGGCTTTCGGGGTTGTCGGCGCGAGATGGACATGGATATCGGAGATCTTCGCTGTATGGACGAGGCATTGTTAATTTTGCTGATAATTATTCATTAAGATCCCATATTCCCCTTCGGTCTTGTCTTGTAGGCTTGAGGCCTGACCCGACAACGTAAATTGAAATAGCTGTCATCTTACATGTCATGTCATCTTACAGCTTTTCCGCGATCAGCCTTCACGATTATTTGCACTATTGTGGAAAATTCCTGGCCCATTTCTTGATGAAAATCGATCCTAATATAACTTCAAGCCTTCAACATAGTTGGTTGGTGGAAAATTCCTGGCCCATTTCTTGATGAAAATCGATCGTAATATAACTTCAAGCCTTCAACATAGTTGGTTGGTGTGATGTCTGTACAGATTTTACCAATGTAATAAAAGTAGATGACGTGAATAATAGTGATGGAAAAGCAAGCTTAAAACGGCAACAATCGCCATGAACTACAACGGATACACAGGGTATGAGTAAGTTTTATTGATTTTACGAGAAAAATGTTCATATTTCGAAATATTTATCGTTGTAAATCGACCATATTTCGTTCCCTATTCCTTATAACGTGTTCAAATTTTCAACGGTTCCCAGCATAACTTACTCTGAGTCACACAACGCGTGACGCGTTCGTGAATTAATCTTTGGCTCTTTCTCGAGACGTGACCTTGGGTCGCCTGTGACAAGACAATTGCGTAAACAATACTTAACATAATAACATTATACACAAAAAACACGGGATTTTGGATCATGTATTTATTAAAAAAGAATATCCATACAATTACAATGAAAAAAAACATAAGGTTCACCTTTCTGATCGTGAAATTAATACCATTCGCACTGTTATCGTAGCTACGTTCCCTGGCATCAAGTGAATCCAACATGGCGTCTTTCTTCACAAGCAGTTTGCATCCATTTGAATTTTGTTCTTCAGTCTCACGGCAGTAGTGTTGTTCAATAGATTGCATAGAGTCTATGCAGTTTGGTTTCAGATTTCAAATTTTGCTTTTTACAACGAGTTAACGTTTTCAACTAAGACATTGGCATACTTAGCATACAAGACATACAAGGCATTCAATGCTTTCATGGCTTTCAAGCGTACGCGATTCAGTCCGTTCCAAAATTACCGCTCTATAACACCTTTTTGTGTGGATTGGCCGCGAACAATACGACTTGTGTATGCGTCTATAAGTATTTTGAGCGTTTGCGCCATAATGCTCCAGATGATCGTAATCCAAACACATTGAAATACAAAACGACTGACAAAAGAGTTTTATGGGCAAAAATATAGTGTTCGTCATGTGACCCGGCCCTATCCGTGCATGACAACGTCAATCATCATCAAGATAGCACGCGTGATCAGCATGTGAACACCTCATTGGATCACAGTTAGTTGTCATGGTGCTGAGGGCCCAATGACCTCTGGGTACTATTGCGCAATTTTTCCATTTTGTGGCGGAGGAAAAAAAAAAAAAAAAAAAAAAAAAGACGACAAAAAAACAAAGGCATTTTATGACTGGGCTACCACAGGTATCCCAGTAATGAAAGATCACAATCTTATTTTTCTTGCGGCTGACAACAATCAAGGTTAATTTCAGTCGAATTTCCCGGTTTATTGTTATCAGATGTGAAGATATTTCAATGGTTTCTCTCATTTGACTGGTTTAATAGTCTGCACGCGATGCAATTTCCTAAAGCCTGAAACTCCTAGAAGTGATAAAACTTGTAACTTATCCTTGTAATATCAATACATTATCCAGCAAACAGGCAATGAGAATACTCAAAGTTTTATCAGGTAGAATTCGTTATCTTGGAACTAACACCAAATTTCTGTATTTACTTTGAAATGAAACATGTAGCAGCTAGAGGGGAGAATTAACAATTAGATCACGGGAGTTAAAGGTTTAACTGTGCGTGATGATTATGCGGCAGAAGCGCGTGACGAGCATGTGACAAAGCTAGATAACGTGACGTATATAATTAGAGCTCTCGTCAATATCAAAATCAGCAAATATCTCTTTGTAAGTTTGTAACAAAGCTCGAGGTTGAAAAAAAATTACACAATCCCTACGTTTCTTTTATATGGTAACATTCGTGATGTATAGTAATAATAACGGTAATATGGTTGTCGGTGAAATACCAGAATTTTTTCAGTATCCAAAACGTGACATCTCCACCGCACGCTGTAAATGTACCATTTATATCTTTACATATAAAGGTATCAATGTCGTCATTACAACCGGATTTATCAACAAGACAGTTTTACCTTCCATGTGGGCTGTTTTTTTTTCAATTGTATTTTTTACCTGAAGCTGAATTCAATTCTTTTTTAAAGAAAATAGTTCTTTTAATGAGAAACTGTTGTATTACAATGTCCGAAATTGAATTGATTTTTCGGCGAGCTGAGTTTCGGTGTAACGGATCTCTGTAATCGATGCTCCTATTTAAAAAATTATATTGATTCAAATTTTGAACCAATATCTTTCGAATAAAATGGATGATACATGTCGGCCTATCGATACAAATTTATCTGCTTGAATTGAATTATCTGTTTGAAGGAGTTAAAAGATGTCATGAACACTCGATGATAAAATTCGTATCCACGCGCAGTTATCTAATACCTCATATTTGCGTTTATAAAATAGTTAAAATAGTACGCGCGCTCTGATTGGCCATAAAATCATTTTACATGCTTCGCGTCGTGGTTTCCTACGCTTATCTCGTATTCTCCCAACCTCCCGCGTGTTTACATCAGGCTATATAAACACGGAAACCATTTTACATTTCTTCATTGTATTACTGGAAAAGTGTGAGCCTAAAAAAGGCTGTACATCGGCCAATTTCTATCACTACATTTTTAGCCGGGACCGAGACCAAGGCTTCGTCAGCAACGGATCAAAGGATGTATCACACGATAACTAAATATATTCATGCACCACGGAATTACCAAATGAATCTGCGAGTTTCGTTGTGATTTTTATTTTGTTTAGGTCGAATCTGTGACCTCTGTTTTAGACAAAAATGCTGGAAAAGCTTTTATTCATAGGACAAAAATATATTGTTCAGTTACGAAATTATACGAGGTATTCAACAGGCTACAAGCATTTCTTTATTTCCTTCTGTGGGGAATCAAAGTGGGAATCGAAAGAAAACACATTTTTCATTCTTGGGTAGCCGATCAGAGCACAGCTTTCCTGCTCGCTCACGGGTCCCACCTTAACGTATAAATAGCAGAAGACTTGGGAAGACGTGTCAACAAAAGTGGAAAATTTTAACCCCAGAACCACGATGACTATGATTTCTTGATGACGTATGAAAACTAAACCCCGTCAACGACACGATTAATTATTCTGGTCTTTTAAACGCTTTGGAACATCAATCCACCTCCTCGCAAAACTTGACACGATAATCGTCGACGGTGGATAAATTTTTGTCTTCAAATGTTCGAACTACGTATCTACAAGGGAGTTAGTAGTATCATTTCTAAGTGGTTATCTGTCAGAGTTCGGTTTTAGTAGATATACCTTTACGCGCGATGGCGGACTAAATGGGCACATTGTTTGCTTGTTTACACCGTGCCCTGGAAGATAAAACTGTGAGCTCAATGAATGCTGATATTAGAGCAGAAGCTTGTTCTGTATTGCAAGACCACCTCAGCAGCTTCAGGGAACTGTTCCAGATTTCCCATCCGCTATAATATTGCAAAAGATTCTCTTTTGATCAGCAATTCGTTCACAAATAATTTTTCAGTCTCATTTCGCTTTCAGTCTACTTCCTCCGCCAAATGCTCATGGCCTGGCAGTGAATTCACTCGATGGCCTACAAGATTAAGCCATGCAGGAGTCTGTGTGTTGCGCTTGGCTTTCAATTTGTTGTGGATGAAGTTTCTTGATAGCAAGAGTTTTGTCGAAAAGGACACTTTCCAGTGCCATCTTCTCCAGTCCCTCAAAATAACCTCGTATTCAGCGCCTTTTCTGAATTCGAAATGAAAAAATCGAGTACTTCCCCAACATAATTTGGAGAGGGACCAGCTCTAAATTTAGTATCTAAATTTCTTGGTTCCTTCAAAAAATAATTAATGAAGGAGTTTATTGACCAGAAGTTATAATTCTGTTAATAAAAAAAAGACTTTGTCCAGCAATTTTTCGATAGCTTTGAGGGACATTTTACACATACACTTTGTAGGAGAACAGGGTCAATAAGCGTGTTTCATCACGCAATAGGCTCGCGGGGTGTTGGTAGAATTCGTGACGGTAATGCAAGCCCTCAAAGGTGTTTCGGTTTCGTTTGTTGCATAATTTTTGATCCATGCTTATTCATGCCTACCGGGTATAACTAGATTGTTTATTGCAACTCACGCTTTTTAATAAGGGACAGCCTTGAACGACGTTTCGATAGATGAGACTACGAAAATAAACTAACAAACAGACAATTGAAAAAACAAACATGACACAACTCGCAGAACTTGACTGTCACGCAATCACAATAGCGTGACGGAGGAAACTTTGAGATTCTCATTCATCCTCTATGATTAAGTATGAAATGTTTTCTCTGGGTTACTTTCATCTGAGTCTCCTCTTTTGATTTTAAACAATGAAGCCCAGTACAATCGATTCAATTTTATTTCTAGCTATGGCAGAAAGCAACCTCCCAACAACGGGAGAAGAACTGGAGGTGAAAAATGAGTTTCCAGCCACAGGTGAGAAAAAGCAACAGGGAGACACTTCGTTGTGGTGATTTTGCACAGTTTGTTAATTAAGTATATCTTAATTCTGGTGCACAATTTTTTAGATCAATTCGACTCGAAGGTTTTGAGGAATCCACTAAATACGCCAGTATTAGAACGCTAGTTGTAATTGCACATAGTTGTGATCACTAGCAAAATTGAAATATCTTCTCGGTAATTTCAGCGACAGAAGAAAGTCAAGTTACGTCAAATGACGCTGAACTGGATGTATATAATGACCCTTTAAGAGGTGAGAAAATCATGTGAAATAACATTGTTTAAAAGACGCCCCAGTAAACTTTTTGCCACATGTACATCAAAATTTGCGTATGTTCTGTGAATAAGTTTTTGAAACAGCAAAGGATTGTTTCTTCAATTTCTAATACTTTTACCAGTAAAATGAAAAACCAAAGGAAAAAAACAATTTACTGCTCGATCCGATCAGGTAAAATGCATAGACATCATTAATTATTCTAAGCAATAAAGCGACAAATTTGAAGGCGACTTAGCTTTGAAGAGCCTTAAGTTAAAGAATGGGCCAAAATTGGCCTACTGGGCTTCGTAAAACTCAGAATACTGAGTTTTAGAAGTGCTTATTTGTAAATCAACGCACAATGTTTTGGAGATTAACTATTTATCTAAGATTTACACATAAAATGAACGATATTTGCACGGAAAAGGTATTATTCTTTTTGCACTTGAAATTATTCTAAATTTTTTCATTTTTTGTATAAAATTCACTTTCGGTAAGAGGGAGTTGTTGGTACCCGTAGACCTGTCAAAGTCGAGTTTTGAAAAATTTGCAAACAGGGAACTTTTTGAGGCCGCCGAAAGGAAAGTATTTGCGCTAACACCTTCCTGTCCTTTACTGTTCAATACATGTTTGGCAGAAATTTTACGCAATTTGAGAATTCTACAGAGAAGAGGAGGCATTTTGTCTCGGCCGTATGGCCTGTTTTGGTCTTCTAAATATTTCACGCCTCTTTAAACAGTTATTTCAATACCAAGCCCACGCTGTAAACCACCAGCCAACAAAATGTAGAACCCCTGACTTTTATAACAGGCAAAATGGCACTTCGTGGGAAAGTGATACTTTCCCAATCAAGAAACAGCAAAAACAAAAGACATGTTTTCCGGCGCTCTTTTCTGAAGGATGGGCAAACCACGAACTCTTGTCACTCTCAGCACGATGTTTCTTTTGTTATCAGAACATTAAAAAATTTCAACCTTTTCCGCTCCTGGCTTTGCTTTGCTTTATGCATTTTTTCTCAGTAACTCATGGGATTTTATATTCTAACTTGATATTTTGGAACGTGTAACGCAGGTGTAAAAGGAACTTTGGAAACCCTCTCGACTTAAGTGTAAACCAAACAGACTTGATCCGGTTATAACCGAAGCTACAGCTAAAACTCCAAATAGCTTGCATATTTTAAAGCAAACAAATTGCACAGATAAACTCTCCTGAAGGGCGATTGTAAAAGAAATTGAGTTGAAATAGGATCTTCTGGTGAAACTTGTGATATTTTGGAAAACGTAAACCAGGTGTAAAAGGGGTTTGTGAAAGCCTCTCGACCTAAATGTAAACCGATAAACTTGAAATGATAATAGCCAAGCTTCAGCTCAGACTCTCGACAGCTTGCACACAGACAAAATTTACAGATATTAAACTATTCTGATCTTTTGTTTTTCATAGCTCTACGCTCCTTTAACCTAAAAGTTCGTTTGGAAGTATAAAGTTGTAGTATGAAGTCGTATCACTCATTACTATATCATTAACACCAAAACCGTGTGCTTTCAGGGATAGCGAAAGTATGTCTCGAGGAAGGTAATAAAGAATACAGACAAGGAGAAGCTAATAACGCGATAAACTCCTACACGGAAGGACTTCAAGTGAACTGCAAAGATATACGGCTTAACGCCAAGCTTTATAACAACAGGGCAACAGCTCATTTCCGTTTGGGTAAGAATTTCACATGTAAACATATAAATCTGTCGTGCAGCGTTACAAGATAACGGAATACACAATCTGCATCAAGAAAAGAAAAAAATTGAGCAACTGCAGAAAAGTAGCGTAAAAACATAAATCTCCCTGTAGTGGATGAAAATTAAGCAAAGAAATGATCCTCGTTACATTTTAAGCAATTGTAATTTTTAAGGCCTCTTTGTTGCAATTGAGTGTGATTACCACTTTTTTAAACCTTCTTTTCGGAATCTCATAGCAAACTATGTGGAATGTCTCGATGATGCAACAGTAGCCGTTCAATTGGAACCCACTTTAATCAAGGCTATTAAGAAAGGTAGGTTTTTCAGACAAGCCATCAACATTCTATTCTTTGATTTCTTCAAAAGAGGATTGTGTGGTTTGTGGCAGGTAACTGCACTCCAAGTGTCAATTGTATCTGGCGTGTCAACGTCTGTGATGTGGGTAAAAAGCATAAGAAAATGTCAGTAAACTCTCAAATACCGCTTCCTGGTTAGTTCACGTTGTAGAGCGCCAAGGGTCGAGGGTTCAAGCCCTAGACTGGACCATCACCCTGAGTCTTAAAACATCTGAGGACAATGTGCTGCCGCTTAAGCTGTGACATCTGCAAATGGTTTGATATTCTTGTCCCGGAAATGGGTGGAAACCCGTAAGCCCCGTTTCCTGCATCTTCTCAGTCACTCCTAGCAGGGGACGAACCCGGGCAGGAGGCACCTGAAAAATTCCCTTTCAAAAGTTAACTGCTCAATGCAGTCTACCCGAAAACTTCCCGAAAAGTGCTGAAAAGTGCTAAAGTGCATGTTGAAGTGAAGAATGCGCGAGATAAATTCATCGTTATCATCATCAATTGAAGCTTAATTGGTAGCCGCTTTGCATTACCTCCTTATTGTTCATTTTCAGTTCATCTACAAGTTCAAATTTTCTTCATTATCACAATTTTTGTTCCCAGCTAACTGGGAAATTAAGTCCATTTTATCAATACGTTTATACCTTAACAGTGATAAATTGACTCGCACCACCAATTATTCTCTCCTTTTCAGGAGCCAGAGCTTGTGTCGAACTTTGCTGGTATAAAGAAGCAAGGAGCTGGTCGCATATGGGATTGGCAGTATCCTTTAACGAATGTTTCAAAGGTGATACGAGATGCAATGCGAATAATATTTCAAGAAAAATCAATACGTTCCAGGCAGATTCTTCTACACCTAATGGTGTCGGAAATGAGACTAAAGAATCTGCTATGTTCCGAAACTTCACGTTTTATTTTATAAAATCAACTTAATCTCCCGCTCTCTCTCACCGTTCTCTGTCTCACGCTCCATGACAGGACGGAAAACGCGTGGACTGTAAGTACCTCCCGTTGTCCCATACAAAGCCTTAGAAAACTTTTCTAAGGCTTTGTATGGAACAACGGGAGGTACTTACAGTGCATGCATTATCCGTCCTGTCATGGGTCTCTCTCATTTTAAATATATAATATGATCCTATTGTTCAATCATCTGTCACTTATCGCAAAAAATCAACCGGAAATCAATAAACGCTGAATAATCTCTCACAATGCAAGCGATGTTCTCTTATACTGCACTAAGCAGTTGAAAGAGGCTAAAATATTATTAACGAGTTCTTTCAATTATTCCACGAAACTTTACTTAAAAGAAGAGGCCATATTAACTAATTCCCAGAGTTTCTGCTGAATGCCCCCCATTTTTGTCTTGAGACGAGCATCACCATGACGACCGAACTTAAACTAATAAATGCGCTTCAGAGCTAGTTAACACTCTCGAATAACTTGAAATCAAATCTCTTCAAGAAATCCACGCTCGAATTTTCATTCCAATTTCAAAGTTTATCCAATACTCTCATTATTATTAAAACAAACATTTCCATTGCATTTTCGCAAATCCACCCATGATTTAGCTATCCTTGACACGTTTTAAGATTGAAAACAATAACGAACGTCTGCTTCAATTAATAAAGAAATCGAATGCTGTACTAAAAGCCAAAGCAAACACTTATGCCAGTCTCGGATGTACTTACCATAATGTTGGGCAGTTCAACACAGCCATCAACTACTATCAACGTCATCTAGAAATTGCTAAAGAAGTGGGAGACAAGGCCGAAGAGGGAGGAAGTTATGGCAATCTCGGCATAGCTTATCACAGTCTAGGAGAGTTCAAAACAGCCATCAAGTACCATCAACGTCATCTAGAAATTGCTAAAGAAGTGGGAGACAAGGCCGAAGAGGGAAGAAGTTATGGCAATCTCGGCATAGCTTATCACAGTCTAGGAGAGTTCAAAACAGCCATCGAGTACCATCAACGTCATCTAGAAATTGCTAAAGAAGTGGGAGACAAGGCCGGAGAGGGAAGAAGTTATGGCAATCTCGGCAACGCTTATCGACGTCTAGGAGAGTTCAAAACAGGCATCAAGTACTATCAACAATGTCTAGAAATTGCTAAAGAAATGGGAGACAAGGCCGGAGAGGGAGCAAGTTATGGCAATCTCGGCAACGCTTACCGATGTCTAGGAGAGTTCAAAACAGCCATCAAGTACCATCAACGTGATCTAGAAATTGCTAAAGAAGTGGGAGACAAGGCCGGAGAGGGAATCAGTTATGGCAATCTCGGCAACGCTTATCACAGTCAAGGAGAGTTCAAAACAGCTATCAAGTACCATCAACGTCATCTAGAAATTGCTAAAGAAGTGGGAGACATAGCCGGAGAGGGAAGAAGTTATGGCAATCTCGGCAACGCTTATCACAGTCTAGGAGAGTTCAAAACAGCCATCAAGTACCATCAACGTCATCTAGAAATTGCTAAAGAAGTGGGAGACAAGGCCGGAGAGGGAGGAGGTTATGGCAATCTCGGCAACGCTTCTCACAGTCTAGGAGAGTTCAAAACAGCCATCAAGTACCATCAACGTCATCTAGAAATTGCTAAAGAAGTGGGAGACAAGGCCGGAGAGGGAGCAAGTTATGGCAATCTCGGCAACGCTTATCGATGTCTAGGAGAGTTCAAAACAGCCATCGAGTACCATCAACGTCATCTAGAAATTGCTAAGGAAATGGGAGACAAGGCCGGAGAGGGAGGAAGTTATGGCAATCTCGGCAACGCTTATCATGGTCTAGGACAGTTCAAAACAGCCATCAAGTACCATCAACGTCATCTAGAAATTGCTAAAGAAGTGGGAGACAAGGCCGGAGAGGGAAGAAGTTATGGCGATCTCGGCAACGCTTATCGATGTCTAGGAGAGTTCAAAACAGCCATCAAGTACCATCAACGTCATCAAGAAATTGCTAAAGAAGTGGGAGACAAGGCCGGAGAGGGAAGAAGTTATGGCGAACTCGGCAACGCGTATCACAGTCTAGGAGAGTTCAAAACAGCCATCAAGTACCATCAACGTCATCAAGAAATTGCTAAAGAAGTGGGAGACAAGGCCGGAGAGGGAAGAAGTTATAACGGTCTCGGCAACGCTTATGAAAGTCTAGGAGAGTTCAAAACAGCCATCAAGTACCATCAACGTCAGCAAGAAATTGCTAAAGAACTGGGAGACAAGGCCGGAGAGGGAAGAAGTTATAACGGTCTCGGCAACGCTTATCACCGTCTAGGAGAGTTCAAAACAGCCATCAAGTACCATCAACGTCATCAAGAAATTGCTAAAGAACTGGGAGACAAGGCCGGAGAGGGAAGAAGTTATAACGGTCTCGGCAACGCTTATCACCGTCTAGGAGAGTTCAAAACAGCCATCAAGTACCATCAACGTCATCAAGAAATTGCTAAAGAAGTGGGAGACAAGGCCGGAGAGGGAGCAAGTTATGGCAATCTCGGCAACGCTTATGAAAGTCTAGCAGAGTTTAAAACAGCCATTAAGTACCATCAACAATGTATAGAAATTGTTAAAGAAGTGGGAGACAAGGCCGGAAAGGGAAGAAGTTATGGCAATCTCGGCAACGCTTATCGATGTCTAGGAGAGTTCAAAACAGCCATCAAGTACCATCAACGTCATCTAGAAATTGCTAAAGAAGTGGGAGACAAGGCCGGAGAGGGAGCAAGTTATGGCAATCTCGGCAACGCTTATCACCTTCTAGGAGAGTTCAAAACAGCCATCAAGTACCATCAACGTCATCAAGAAATTGCTAAAGAAGTGGGAGACAAGGCCGGAGAGGGAAGAAGTTATAACGGTCTCGGCAACGCTTATCACCGTCTAGGAGAGTTCAAAACAGCCATCAAGTACCATCAACGTCATCAAGAAATTGCTAAAGAACTGGGAGACAAGGCCGGAGAGGGAGGAAGTTATAACGGTCTCGGCAACGCTTATGACAGTCTAGGAGAGTTCAAAACAGCCATCAAGTACCATCAACGTCATCAAGAAATTTCTAAAGAACTGGGGGACAAGGCCGGAGAGGGAAGAAGTTATAACGGTCTCGGCAACGCTTATTACCGTCTAGGAGAGTTCAAAACAGCCATCAAGTACCATCAACGTCATCTAGAAATTGCTAAAGAAGTGGGAGACAAGGCCGGAGAGGGAGCAAGTTATGGCAATCTCGGCAACGCTTATGAAAGTCTAGCAGAGTTTAAAACAGCCATTAAGTACCATCAACAATGTCTAGAAATTGTTAAAGAAGTGGGAGACAAGGCCGGAGAGGGAAGAAGTTATGGCAATCTCGGCAACGCTTATCGATGTCTAGGAGAGTTCAAAACAGCCATCAAGTACCATCAACGTCATCTAGAAATTGCTAAAGAAGTGGGAGACAAGGCCGGAGAGGGAGCAAGTTATGGCAATCTCGGCAACGCTTATCACCGTCTAGGAGAGTTCAAAACAGCCATCAAGTACCATCAACGTCATCTAGAAATTGCTAAAGAAGTAGGAGACAAGGCCGGAGAGGGAGCAAGTTATGGCAATCTCGGCAACGCTTATGAAAGTCTAGGAGAGTTTAAAACAGCCATTAAGTGCCATCAACAATGTCTAGAAATTGTTAAAGAAGTGGGAGACAAGGCCGGAGAGGGAAGAAGTTATGGCAATCTCGGCAACGCTTATCGATGTCTAGGAGAGTTCAAAACAGCCATCAAGTACCATCAACGTCATCTAGAAATTGCTAAAGAAGTGGGAGACAAGGCCGGAGAGGGAAAAAGTCATGCCAATCTCGGCAACGCTTATTACAGTCTAGGAGAGTTCAAAACAGCCATCAAGTACCATCAACGTCATCTAGAAATTGCTAAAGAAGTGGGAGACAAGGCCGGAGAGGGAGCAAGTTATTGCCATCTCGGCAACGCTTATGACAGTCTAGGAGAGTTCAAAACAGCCATCAAGTACCATCAATGTCATCTAGAAATTGCTAAAGAAGTGGGAGACAAGGCCGGAGAGGGAATCAGTTATTGCAATCTCGGCAACGCTTATCACAGTCTAGGAGAGTTCAAAACAGCCATCAAGTACCATCAACGTCATCTAGAAATTGCTAAAGAAGTGGGAGACAAGGCCGGAGAGGGAAGAAGTTATGGCAATCTCGGCAACGCTTATCACAGTCTAGGAGAGTTCAAAACAGCCATCAAGTACCATCAACGTGATCTAGAAATTGCTAAAGAAGTGGGAGACAAGGCCGGAGAGGGAGCAAGTTATGGCAATCTCGGCAACGCTTATCACCGTCTAGGAGAGTTCAAAACAGCCATCAAGTACCATCAACGTGATCTAGAAATTGCTAAAGAAGTGGGAGACAAGGCCGGAGAGGGAAGAAGTTATGACGGTCTCGGCAACGCTTATCACCGTCTAGGAGAGTTCAAAACAGCCATCAAGTACCATCAACGTCATCAAGAAATTGCTAAAGAAGTGGGAGACAAGGCCGGAGAGGGAGCAAGTTATAGCAATCTCGGCAACGCTTATGAAAGTCTAGGAGAGTTTAAAACAGCCATTAAGTACCATCAACAATGTCTAGAAATTGCTAAAGAAGTGGGAGACAAGGCCGGAGAGGGAGCAAGTTATGGCAATCTCGGCAACGCTTATCACAGTCTAGGAGAGTTCAAAACAGCCATCAAGTACCATCAACGTGATCTAGAAATTGCTAAAGAAGTGGGAGACAAGGCCGGAGCGGGAATCAGTTATGGCAGTCTCGGCAACGCTTATCACCGTCTAGGAGAGCTCAAAACAGCCATCGAGTACCATCAACGTGATCTAGAAATTGCTAAAGAAGTGGGAGACAGGGCCAGAGAGGGAGAAAGTTATGGCGGTCTCGGCAACGCTTATCACAGTCTAGGAGAGTTCAAAACAGCCATCGAGTACCATCAACGTCATCTAGAAATTGCTAAAGAAGTGGGAGACAAGGCTGGAGAGGGAAGAAGTCATAGTGGTCTCGGCATCGCTTATGGCAGTCTACGAAAGTTTAAAACAGCCATCGAGTACCATCAATGTCATCTAGAAATTTCTAAAGAAGTAGGAGATAAGGCCGGAGAGGGAGCAAGTTATGGCAACCTCGGCAACACTTACCAAGGTCTACGACAGTTCAAAACAGCAATGGAGTACCATCAACGTCATCTAGAAATAGCTAAAGAAGTGGGAGACAAGGCCGGAGAGGGAACAAGTTATTGCAATCTCGGCAACGCTTATGGCAGTCTAGGAAAGTTTAAAACAGCCATCGAGTACCATCAACGTTATCTTGAAATTGCTAAAGAAGAGGGAAATAAGACCAGAGAAGCGGGCTCACTCTATTCCCTTGGAAACAATTTTGAGTGCCAAGGAAATCTTATGGTGGCCTTTGACTGTTATTACTCGAGTGTAGAATTGTATGATGATGTCAGGGCCAGTCTTCAACTCAACGATCAGTGGAAGATTTCTTATCGTAATAAGTACCAAGATGCATACAAAAGTTTGTGGCGTATAAATCTCAATCGAGGTCAAGCTGTAAAGGCTCTTCTTGCCGCAGAGAAAGGAAGTGCTCAAGCTCTGAGAGATCTCATGGACACAAAATATTCGCCTGGAGATTCTTTAACGCACAGCGCACCCCGCATTTCTCTGAGATGTGTTCAATTGAGCACAGTTTTCATAGCTATCAATGGGCCATGCGTTTACTTCTGGGTTTGCCTTAGTGAAGATAACATCCAGATGAGACAGGTACACGTCAACGACTATAAGTTTGAGCATGAATTGAAATGTTTCATCCAGCTACTGAACAAATCTGCTCTTAAGGAGATCGGTGCAAGAGATACTGTTGCAATCGAAAATCCTCTGCTTGATTCGCCGACAGAAGAAGAAATGGCCAATGGTGTGATCCGAGTTGATGTGAGGCACTCCCAATCAAGTGCTTTAAATAAGCTGCATGACATCATCGTTTCTCCTATTGCTGACCTGATCAAAGGCAACGACGAGATCACATTCGTTTCTGAGGGGCCATTTTGCCTTGTACCTTATGCAGCATTGCAGGAGTCGAACTCATCATATTTAAGTGATTCTTTCAGAATTCGTGTGCTTCCCTCTCTGACGACGTTGCAACTAATTCATGATTGTCCAGCTGACTTTCACCTGAAGACTGGTGCATTGCTTGTCGGCGACCCATGTTTCAAACATATCATCTATCAGGGAGGACTTTTAGTGCAACTTCCAGGAGCAAGGAAAGAAGTGGAGATGATCGGCCGTGTCCTTAATGTTTGCCCCCTCACCGGAGAAATGGCAACAAAACATGAAGTGTTAAAACGAATATCATCAGTGGCCTTAGTTCACATAGCAGCGCACGGTAAAATGGAAACTGGAGAAGTTATCCTGGCACCAAACACCACAAGACAAAACCCTCATCCGCAAGAGAAAGACTATCTACTGACGATGAAAGATGTCATAGAAGCTGGGTTGCGAGCACGTCTGGTTGTACTTAGCTGCTGTTACACTGCTCGTGGGGAGGTCATGGCTGAGGGTGTGGTCGGCATGGCGCGTGCACTTTTGGGTGCCGGTGCTAGATCTGTTGTGGTAACCTTGTGGGCGATTGGCGACGAGGGAACCCTGGAGTTCATGACTTTCTTCTACGATGCACTTGCCAAAGGCAAGAAGGCAAGTGAAGCTCTCAATCAGGCCATGAAGTGTATGAGAGAAATTGATAAGTTCAAGGAGGTGATTTACTGGGCACCATTTGTACTCATTGGTGATGACGTCAACCTAGATTTCAAGGATATTGGAAGCCGAAACAAGTAAATATTCTGTTTATACATTCTATTCAATACAAAGTTACCTTAAATCATAATTATAGCTTATGTATGAGCAGTGATACTTGCGTGTTGTTTTCCTTTCAGTTGGGTTACGAATTTAGTTTTTGCTCCTGCAAATTGAGATGCAGTACAATCAAGTGGACACGTTTACGATGATGACATTCTTGTTAGGAAACATAATAGGAGTAAAAAAGCAAATTTCTTTTAAAACAATGCTGTTGTGCAATGTATCGTTTCCGCATGTGCTAGGAAATATTTCATGGAAACTCAACCATCCTCCCTAAACTTAGCTTTTTTTATTTTTCAGTTAAGGCAGTGAGCATTGGAATTCCAGAGTGTTTTCGGATACCTGCAAACGCTGATATTTGAACCAGAAACCAGTAAGCTACTGATGAATCTTTCTCAAAAGTCTTCTTTTCAAACCAAGAAGAACCAAAAGACGGCCAAAGTCAAGTTTAACAAGAGAACGGATTTCCTTTGATTCAAAAGTTGACTTTTTACTTGACTGAACTGCTCTTTAGAGCTTAATCTTTGATGTTCTGCTGAAACTACTGTTTTTTTTTTTCCATATGATATCTTGAAATTATCATGACCAGTTATGTAAAAAGTTAAGTTTTTAATCTAAGTATTTCTTACTAGGCCGATTGAGGCGTTGCATTTACGTCGAAGTTGAAACGTCTTGGAAACGTTTTCCACAGTTTTTTTTAGACTTTTTCTCAATCGGTTTCTTTCTCATGAGTGATGTAAAGCTGTTATAGCCATGTCCATATGTGGAGAATTTCTATGGAAATTGGAGAATAACTAGTTCTCCGATTGCTCGATTATCTTAGTTTATATCAGATGGAAATTGTGATTAACTTTTCGAGGATTTGTACCCAGTCATTGGTACTTAAAGTTAGTTTCTGCCGATCAGAATTTGGTTTATCTGGACTTAAAATGACAGATTTTGGCCGTAATGGCCAGGATTTAGTCTTGGTATCAGTTGATTTTCTGAGATTTCTCCTTTAAGTGGTGATCTCTCTAAGAGCAACCAGGGCATTTCGCATCGGAACAAAGTTTTCCCTCAAACTTTGCCCAATAATCCATCTTTGGAGGAAAGTGTGCGCTGTTATCGCCGGTTACACCAAATAAAATCCTGTAGTTTGGTTCTGGAATATTCATACAGGTTGAATAGCATAAGCTGTCAGAACTCAAATATGAAATAACAGAAGCTAATTTCTTAAAAAAGAGATTACCATTAAAAGGTTGACTGAACGCCAATCAAATTATGATATTCGATACATTGTTGTTGAAGTCTTTTGACACAAGATAGTAAAAATTTGTCAAATTTGGGCCTTTTAAAATGTTAAGAGTATCAATCAGTGTGGTCTTAAAGCTCTGTCCTATTATATTTTCAACTTAAAATGGTTAAAATCTAAGATTTATTGCGCTACTTATATAAAACGGTCGGAGAACTAATTTGCATAATCGGCTGTCACGGTAGCAAAATAGCTAAAAGTTTGAAGTCACCACGGCGAAGAAAATTAATAAGTGCAAGATGTTTTTATATTTTTCCGCTGCCAAACATCTTATTAGAAGAAATCAAGCTGAGTTTTCAATGGTCAGGTCTGGACTTGAGCAATATCAACCAAGAAAGAAAGAGTACTTTTGACCAATTTCAGAAAGCTGTCTAACGAGGGTTTTTAAATAAATTATGACGAACCTCTGAATAGGCGAATATCAAAATTGAAATGCTTTTCTTAAACCTTACATATCACAAAGCTTAAGAACACAAAAGATCTTTTGTTGCATGCGGTGTGATACGAGGGCCAGGCTTTTTAACTTTAATTTTCGATGTCGCAAGCGTTCAAAAAAGGGCCTTTTGCAGCTTTGACTATTGAGAGCTCTAAAAATTTTATTTTAACGTATTTCCAGAAACCAATGTGGTTTTATTTACTTGCTTCAAAGGATAGATTATTAGGCAAAGTTTGAGGGAAAACTTTGTTCCGATGCGAAATGCCCTGGACCGCTCTCACAGAGATCGCCACTTAATTTTAAATGCGATTAATTGTGTTATTTTTTACAAGAAGAACGATGCATTTTAAGTATATTGCGTAATCTAATCTCCAAAGGCAACACAAGAAGTTTTATTTTATAATTTTAGTTACTGGCCTACAAAGCATTGAGGGTAGCTCGGAACGAGCTGGAAAGTTGGAGCCAAACGATTTTATTTAGTTTCTCGGATTAGATTGTTTATTTTTATATCAGTGCAATAAACTAACATTTGAATGTCAAACAATGATTAACTTTTCGAGGATTTGTACCCAGATTGGTACTTAAAGTTAGTTTCTGCCGATCAGAATTTGATTTATCTGGAGTTAAATGACAGATTTTAGTCGTAATGGCCAGGATTTAGTCTTGGTATTAGTTAATTTTCTGAGATTTCTCCTTTAATTTTGAATGCGATAAATTGTGTTATTTTTTTACAAGCAGAAGGATGCATTTTAAGTATATTGTTGAAACTAATCGCCCAAAAGTAAAACGATAAGTTTTATTTTATAATTTTAGTTATGGCTTACAAAGAATTGAAGGAAGCTCAGAACGAGCTGGAAAGTTGGAGCCAAATGATTTTATTTAGTTTCTCCGATTAGATTGTTAACTTGCTATCTAAGTACAATAAACTAACATTTAAATGTCAAACAATGAAACAAGTCGCTTGATATTTTGTTAGAATGGAAGAGGAAATCAATGATAAAGGAAGGAAAATTTCTGCATCAACCTGCATAAGCCATTTCTTGTCGTTTGAAGTAGTATTCGCTTAATAACTTTTGCCCATTTCTTTGAATAAGTTTACTGAATGAGAGATAAACTTCGATATTTTTTGACTCTATAGCAACTACTATCCATCCCTGGTAACCGTTTCTTAGGATGTCACGCGACGCACTTCTTTAGCATGTTCTGTGACAGATATGATATTTTGTCACATCTTTTCGTTTGGAGTAGCGAGCGCACCTATGTCTTATTCGCTTAACCTCGCTCAACCTTAACCTCGAACGGTTAACCCCATGGAGACCCTCGACTAGGTGGCATGCAAGATGTGAAACAATAACGTTTTAAGAAGGTGACATTTGCAACTCGAATTAAGAGTGCTGGTTTTTGAGGAGTGAGGAAAACCGGGAAAAACATGCCGTGGAAAAATCCCGGAAGTAAGGATCAACCTGGGAGAGAGGGTTGTCGCTACGCATTCCTGTTATGTTCAATCTGAGATGCTTAATGAAGCTAACGCGAGATATTCACCGAAGTGAGGGCGAGCAAGGATAAATTTCCTTCCCCCTTTAAAGACCTTGTGCCGGATCCAAAAAGTAAGGAAGCCCTGATGTTTTGACTGCATTGCAGATCTAAAAAACTGCGACAACGTAAATGTTTCAGCAGAACATCTCTACGGACGATAGCATATATTACAATCATTTTCGAAAAAGAGCCATGGGAAGAGGGGAAGGGTGGGTCGAGGTTCCGTTTCTCCCGCGGGTTGGGAGTGTAAATGGCTACGTGGTTAGACGACGGGTTCTCAAGAATCTTAGAACTAAGATTTTAGAAGGTAAGAATAAGAATTTCCCTAAGTAATTGCTGGACTTAGACTTCTTTCGTCTTCCTAGATTTTCTTTTCGTGCTTCATAATTCTACTCCATCTACCCATCTTATGGCGGTTTTTACTATATACCACACAGGTGGATAGAACTCTTCGCGTGGGCTGATTGACCAATTTGGAATTCATAGTGGAACCTGTATTAAGCGGTCGGTTGTCAAATTCCCGAATATTTTTCCTCTTAAGCATTATCATATTCACCACTTTTCAGCGGTGGTCTCTATTAAGCGGTTGTTGTCATCCTTGACTGAGTCCTATCGGCCTGTTCAAGTTGTATTGTACGGTCACCTAGAGAGGAATCACTCGAATAAAAAGACGAATTCTCTCTGAAGTAAAATTTATTCCATATTTGTCTCCCAAAATCAATGTTAGTATTTAGAGTTCAAATGTCCTTAACGAATTGCAGATTATAATTATCTTGTACTGGATCCGAAAAGTCAATAAGCCCTGATATTCTGACTTCACCCCAGATCTAAAAAACTGCGACAACGTAGATGTTTTAGCAGAAGTTCTCTACTGACCATGGCATATATTACAATCATTTACGCAAGAGCCATGGGAAGGGGGGAGGGGTTTTTCCGAGGCTCCGTTTACCCCGTCGGTCTGGGAGTGTGAATAGCTACGTGTTTTCGAGGGTAGCGTCACAAGTGGGGTTCTCAAAAATCTTAGAGCTACGATTTCAGAAGGTAAAGATAAGAATTTTCCTGAGTAATTGCTGGACTTGGACGTCCTTCTTCTTAGATTTTCTCTTTGGGCTTTATAACTGTACTCCATCTTCCCACCTTACAGCGGTTTTTCATAATATACCACACAGGCGGATAGAGCTCTTCACGTGGGCTGATTGGCTAATTGAAAACTCATAGTCGAACCTGTATTAAGCGGTCGATTGTCAAATTCCCGAATTTTTTTCTTCTTATGCATTGTCACTTTCACCACTTTTCAGCGGTGGTCTCTATTAAGCGGTTGTGGTCATCCTTGTCTGAGTCCCATCGGCCTGTTCGGGTTGTATGGTACGGTCACTTAGGGAGGAATCACTCGAATAAAACGACGAATTGTCTCTGAAGTAAAATTTATTCCATATTTGTCTCCCAAAATCAACGTTTGTATTTAGAGTTCAGATGTCCTTAACGAATTGCAGGTTATCTTTCTTCAATAGGACTGTTTGTATCTGACAAATATTATACAAGAAAATTACACAAGAAAAATAATTTAGTGGTTAATTACCAAGAGGTCTGATTGTTATAATTCTGATCTATTGTTCTTTTTTTACGCTGTACCATCATTTTATGGATGTTATTTGATACATTTTTTATATAAACTCGACATAAAATAAATGATGAATTATCGTATTAATTAAATGTTGTTTTCTTGTCTTTTGTCGTTGCCCTGTATTAAACGGTGATAACACTCAGTGATAACACACAGTCATGTATATTTTACTGATTAAAACAGAGGAATTTTTTTTTTCTGGTACCTCATGTCGAGTGCTGGACTGCTGTGCAGGTAAAGGGGGTAAGTTTCTAAAGAAACTGGGGTGCTGCATCAGGGGGAGAGTATAACAGGGTAATTTTGTATTATTAACTGAGTTGATAATGTAGATTGGCCACTGTAACGAGTTTAAAAGCTGACGTTTGGAGCGTTAGCCCTTCATCACAGTGGTTGGAGGAATTGTGAGTTGTGTGTGTATTTATATGAAGAAAATGGAGGCACACTATTGGTGGGAATATGGTGACCAGAAAACAAGAATAAATTAGCTGAATGTAAAGTGTTCATTGATACTGTGGGGATGAAAAGTGCCAATCTGAAAGACAAATCTTTGTTCTGGAGTTTTGCAGCCCTTCGAACTGCCTCACTGTAGGGAAAGAGATTAAGTATATTAGATTGTCTAGCAACTGGTTTGGATGTGCTCGTGTCGTTTCTTTCTACATCGTGAAGGCATTCTTGCTGTGCAGGTAGTTGAGGGTTGAAGCCTCAGACTGCAACAACACTCAGGGGTTTTAAAATAACTAAGGAGAATGTGCGGATCAATATTTGTTTCTGGGCAACCGAGCTCGATATCGATTTGTCGTACTCGATTACCATTCCTGCTCGATAAGCAAACGACGTTTGATAATTGAGCTCGATAACTACAAGTCGAGTTCGATCGCTAATCGAGTACGATTACTAATCGAGCTCGATTACTAATCGAGCTCGATTAGTTATCGAGCTCGACAAAATTCGTTTATCGAGCTCGGTTACAGTACTGACGAGAAAGACTGGTGGAGAGTCCAACCTTATGGAGTGCGATGGAGTGTGCAAAAAAACCTCGATACCGACGGCGAAATACTTCATAAGTTTTTTAGGAGATTCAGAGACAGGATTCATAGAGAGGATACGAAGTAAGTGGGGAGAATATTGAAAATAAATTTTCCCACGCTGCCGTTTTTGTTTAAGCGATTTTCTTCCCTAAGATCAGGACATCCTTTTTTTCGCTCGTGTGCGTTCCGGCTTTCTCTACGACAACTTGCATTTAGATATTACTTTGAACTTTTACTGTAACTTTTTAGAGGGTAATTAAAGAAAGGAAAAGACACGCATATGAAGCGGTAAAAAAAAACTTAATATCGTCGCACCTTTTTTCTGACTAATAACAGTGTCATCTATCGACACAACAACATTCGTATCGCACTCTAGTTTTAAAATGTTACTATTTTTTCTCCCTAAGAAAAGATTACGACTGAATCACCAATATTTTGAACTTTTCAATCAAGTTTTATTTTTGAACACTGTGATTGTTGTGCGTTAAATACTTCCAAGATCAAAGCCCCGACCACACTTTCGCAGGTGCTTTGAAAAACGTTATTTTTCTCTCACAATCCAAAAAGAGCTTTGCCTCTATCCATGAAAATGAATAAACTGGTTTTTTTCTTTTTTTTTTTTTGCATTATCATAATTGTCATCTACGGCAAAAAAAAAGAAATGCAGCTAGATGATGTGTATAGTAAAGCCCTTATCATCCCGTCAAAAAAAGTGTTACAAGAAAAATCAACATCGGGGAATTCGAAAAGGTCGGTTTTCAAAATGAGTTAAAATTCAAGTTGAAATCGCATATTTTAAAAATACGTCGTTTCGTTAGAAAATCTTTCCGGACCAGTGTGGTCAGTAGACCTAACCTATGTAAAACCTATTCAACATAGTCATGGACAGAGCTTAATTGTTTATTTACCTGTCTCTCCCAAAACTGAAAGTAAAAACCGTAGCGTATTTACAAAACCGGATTATCAACTAGATATTGATTGGCTACAACGGCCAAAAAATTCTGCATGGATTGCTGAGCGGTTCCCGCTCTCCACCGACGCCACATTTGCTCGTAGAGGTAGGACTGCAAGTCTTCCCTCCTTATCCTCCGGCGTGTTTTCTGGCCCAATTTTAAACTGTTCCAGCAGGATTCGATTTCTTGGGTGTCAACCCCATAGTGACTGGGTCAACGAAGTTGAGTCGGTGGACAATCATTTGATGTGCACTTATGTTGTTAATTCTTTGGTCCGTCTGCCGGTAGGAGGCCAAGTCATCCGAGTGCACTTCGGTTCCAGAGAGAACACACCTTGAAATGATGGGATGGAGGGTGGCCATATCTCGTCTTTCCACTTCATCGAAGTAGCTTTTTGCAGGTAAATGTTGTGTCGTAACAATCCCAAAAACCCATGTGTACCTTTGTGCACGTCTTCCCCAGTTGTTCTGAAATAATAAAAATATATATATATTTCAGATGGATGATTTTTGTCCCATTAATATTTTGCTTTAGGCTTTATCCCAGCTATGTGTAATTATCATTCACCTGTATGAAATAATTTTGATATTAAAGCGCCCTGAGTGCTTTTTGTTGTCACATTCCCACCTACTTCTGCTTGCGAACCACATGTTCCAGAAAATTAAGGAACAGTAAGGTTATGAAAATATTTATATTTCAAAAATATTGAAATGATTGGAGGCGAACATTTGCCTAGTATATACTATATCAGTAATATAATATGGCACAAAAAGGTGATTTTTTTAAACTCATTTATTCCTGCTATAAATGGTTGCCATAATTTTTGTGTGCCAATAGTGGGCAAGTTGCTCGGAGGCGATTAGCAAAGGATGTTCAAAGTTTGAGTGCAGGCCGAGTGCAGGCGATCTACGACGCTATTTCCCGTGTTAGTATATACTTGAAAAAATAGTGATTTTAGCTTTGATTAGTGGTTGAATTTACTCTCGTCGCATCTTACACCAGTCCAAAGGGCGTGATTGGCCTGTCCAGAAGGTTTCTTGGGCAGCCATCCTGTAAGCGCCTACTAATTTTCTTATCAAGCTTGTATTTAAATCCAGGTACCTGGAAATTCGTCGCTGGGAGTCCTCAGCAGAGAAGAAATAAACCTTCTGCAGGAGTTTGCCAAGTGGCACTCTGGGGAACTCCTCGAAAAAACTGTTTGATCTCACACTTCTTCTTTTTATGCATCCTCAGCAGCGCCTGTACAGTATTGTTAAGGAAAGACCCTTTATCGTTTTTGAACAAATTAAAATGGTCGGTTTAAGCATTCCTCTCCACTGAATATATAGACGCGTATAGATGCGACTTTTATGGTGGATGCTCTTGCTTCTAGAAGTTTTGAATTAACATCAAAGAGGTCTTCTACATCGAATGGGAAAAGTGCGTTCTAAAACACCTTAAGTACGTCGATAATTATTATTGTAACCCACGGTACTTTTAGTGTTGTTTTGAGGTTTTTTTTTCTTAAGTCGGTGTATTTATCACGTAGCAGTCAAGTGAAAATCCAAATTGTGCTATGAACACTTGCAACTTATATGACAGTTTTATGTAGCGGCATGCAGACGCATGTAAAAGTTGTTACTATATAAGTTGAAAAGGAGATAGATTAAAGGACGTTTGTGCCAATGCACACGCCCGATGAAAGAGGGACTAAAGCTAGTAATCGATAGCAAGTTCCCTTATAGGTTATCTCCGAAAAGCGCCTTTTCCCCGTTGTTGTTCTTCAATTAAATACGAAATACATTTATGTCAGCCCCGCGCGTTGAGATGGTAGCTGCGTTAAAAAAAAAAATAAAAAAAAAAAGATGACGCTTATTTAAAATTGACCGTGCCCACTAAAAAGGAGAAGTTGCAATATTTGTGCGCACAAACTAAAAATAATTCATTATAATTGAAATGGAAATGCGAATTTTGGGCATATACTCAGTTCTTTAAGCGGAGAGGAATTGTACAAAATAATTACTTTACTATCTCGTGCGGTAAAAAAACGATACCTTCGTTCACAATTTAAAGCCTGCCATCTTTGGATAGCGCCTTCATTTTAATCTCTTCAACAAGCCAAGGTGATTACCGAATTAGTCCCATTTTAAGTGTGGGTTGGATTTTTATGGAGTTTAAACGATGACGCGTTAACTTCGTGCCGTTGCAACAGTGTTCGGCAACCGGCCTACCGGCGTTGACTGAGGTTGAACTTTCAAAAAGAAATAATAAATGAACAACAGTAATAAAAAGATGTACCAAATAGTGGAGGGTTCCAATGGGGTGATGGCTGGTAAGTTTAAAGGATAAAATTGTGGCCACTTTACGGCTAACGGTTAGGTTTTTTTCCCTTACGGTGGTTACCAAAAGTATTTTTACTATTAACGTTTTTGACGACTACCGTTTAAAACTTTATCGTGAGGCCTTGCTCTAAAGCTGCATACTGACGTAAGGACTTATTATTTTCTTCTCCTTGTTGGAGTCTAGTCAGCTAGCAATAGCGAGAAACGGGTCTAAATTTCGATGATTTTGTGAGTTTCTTATTTTATAATTGACTACATCACACTTATGCGTAGTATCTTTTTTTCACACGGTTGTTTAGAACAAATGAATAAAACCCCTTAGGGTGACCTCATCGTTAACAAAAGCAATTAAATCATTGCTAAGCGCAAGGTAAAACAGCCTATTGTTTAAACTTGCGACTTCCTCATCAGTGCCTTTTGTAAGGTAAGTGTGATTTTTTTTTCATCCTTTGTTATAATGGAGAAGTATTTTAAGCAAATGAAGATCATCGCAGTATATACTCAACTTAAGCAGTTGAGAAATAAGGCCTGAAAAAAATTCAGGCCTGAACGGGAATCAAACCCATGACCTCTGCGAAATACCGGTGCAGCGCTCTAACCAACTGAGCTATCAAGCCAACTGGGAGCTGGTCAATTGTGAGTTCGTTATATACCCGTAGATGGAGAAGGTGTGATAAGAATACATGAAAGTCATATATTTGTACTGCGGAAAATACATTTTAAGCAAATGAAGATCATCGCAGTATATACTCAACTTAAGCAGTTGAGAAATAAGGCCTGAAAAAAATTCAGGCCTGAACGGGAATCGAACCCATGACCTCTGCGAAATACCGGTGCAGCGCTCTAACCAACTGAGCTATCAAGCCAACTGGGAGCTGGTCAATTGTGAGTTCGTTATATACCCGTAGATGGAGAAGGTGTGATAAGAATACATGAAAGTCATATATTTGTACTGCGGAAAATACGTGTGGTAAAAATACGTGTGGTTATTTCTCAACTGCTTAAGTTGAGTATATACTGCGATGATCTTCATTTGCTTAAAATGTATTTTCCGCAGTACAAATATATGACTTTCATGTATTCTTATCACACCTTCTCCATCTACGGGTATATAACGAACTCACAATTGACCAGCTCCCAGTTGGCTTGATAGCTCAGTTGGTTAGAGCGCTGCACCGGTATTTCGCAGAGGTCATGGGTTCGATTCCCGTTCAGGCCTGAATTTTTTTCAGGCCTTATTTCTCAACTGCTTAAGTTGAGTATATACTGCGATGATCTTCATTTGCTTAAAATGTATTTTCCGCAGTACAAATATATGACTTTCATGTATTCTTATCACAATGGAGAAGTATGTTTGCCGTCGTCATAACAGACCAGAAACAAAGGGGGTAAGTTTCTAAAGAAACTCTGGTGCTGCGTCAGTGGGGGTAACCAGGTGATTTGATAATATTAACTAAGTTGAAATTGTAAATTGGCCACCTAAAAAGTTCAAAAGCTGACGTTTCGAGCCTTAGCTCTTCATCAGACTAATGAAGGGCTAACGCTCGAAACGTCAGCTTTTGAACTCTTTACGGTGGCCAATTTATAATTTCAACTTAGTTCATATTACCAGAAACAGAACAGTTTGTAATTACATTTATAACGACGATTACTAACAATTTAGGTTTATTCATAAAACATTGGGTTGTTATGTACTCCCATGTAGGATAGAAGATATATTTGTATCTGGTGTAAATACTATCTGCGTGTGCTAGGCTAGCTTTTTGTATTTCCAATGGTAGAAAATTTACCCGATCAAATCTGTTGAACTCACCGATCATTTTTTTCTTAATTAATAACAAGTTGTGAGGAAACAAAGTCTTTGTTTATTGAGTAACAACAATTGGCGCTAACCGCACGGCTCCTAAAATACAACAACGCTCAGTAAATTAAGGCATTTCATGTAACATCTGTATGGATAAGGATAAATGGGTTGATCTCACCAACCTTCCTTCCTAATTAAAAAAGAGTTATGAAGAAACAAAGTCTTTGTTTATTGATTCACCGCAATAAGCACTTATCGTATGGCCCCCAAAATACAATAACGCGCAATAGATTGAGGCGGTTTTTTTTATAACATCCGTTTACAGGATTTTTCAGCTATGATTCACTTACATAGGAAAGTAAACTGAGGTTAACGAATGTGTAGTTATATTCTCTCCAATGCTAGAGGCGACACGTGTTGGAATAAAGGAGAAACTACAACAATACGTCTTTCTTTGTGCTGCCCACTAGTCTTCGTTAAGGAAAAAACTATTTTTAATTCATGTTATGCAGGGCAGGGTTTTTATTCGTTTTACTTTGTTTTTTTTTATGTTTTTTTTTTTTTAACAAATTCAAATTCGTGTCAGACTGGGTTGGTGCGAGGCTGCGTGTCGGCTTTTATTTGGTGTGGGATGCCTTTGATCTGTAACCAAACCGGTTAGACCGTCTGCGACAGTGGGACAAGGGTGTTCAGATAACGGGGAAAAATGCATTTGTCAAATTATTTATTATCACGTGAAACACAGCGCAGCAAACGAACAAATCGAGCTTACTCATACTGAAGAGGGGGAAATTGACGAGTGTGTTACCCATAATTCTTAAAAAAACATATTTGACTTAAAAAACCTAAACATTTTTTGTATCGCTTTCAATATTTGTCCTCGTAGCTATCTTTCCTTCCATAACGTTTTTATCTTAAACATTTTTCCTGTAAGTGTACTTCTGTTTCCTACAGGTATTTTTCAAATGTAAATAACTAAACTAAACTGAAGGTTGACTGAAAACTCAAAAGTTAGTTAGCTTCCAGACTCTTTATTTTTTCAATTCCTCACTCGTTACTAACCCTAAAATACAACAACGCTTTGACATCACCGGCACTCTTCTATCTTAACAACTGCGTGAAGAGATCTTTTCTAGTTAAGTAATGTTCCAGATAAGTGCTAAGAGAGGTATTACATACAGCAAAAAAAGCGGAAGATCTCAATGAGAAAGTACTGAAAATGTTTTCCATTCAAAAGTACTTCTTAGATTTCATGGTTAGTTTGTTCTGTGCTTATCATATTGCCTTTTGTTCTAGTGCATAAACGATTTCCATTTTTTGCGTTATCATTTGCGACCTCGATACCTCTCCTAGCTAATAAATGGAAAATTACTTGTCTTCTTTTAAAAGATAATATGTCAAGACAAACTTGACAATCATAATATCTTCTGGGTCCATGTGATCCAGTTCACAGCGCGGGATATTTGCTGCTACTTCCCCCTCCTTTATCTCCTTCGCCGGGAAAGGGAAAACCTTCTCCTCGCAGGAATCAGGCATCAATACTATTCTGTAGACATAAAGCGTAAAGTCATTAATGATTTGTGGTGAATCATGATAAAGTTGATTTTCTTTTTAACAGTTTTTAGGTTCGGAGACATGGTTTTAGATTTCCTAACTCCTGTATGGAAAAATTACGATATTGATGGTCGTTGTAAAATACGCCAGCTAAATGCAAGTACTTTGGCTTATCAGCAGCGATCATTTATCCTCTGTACTGCGTTCCAGAGCGAGAATCTATCCTTAATTACAAAGATGAGTCCCTAACCTCGTTCCTACTACCACTGCGGACACCAGTTCCAAGGAAAGTCCTGCAAATCGTATATGCGCCCTCCACCTGTTCCCATTCGGGCACCTGTACTCAGTGCTGAATAGGTGTGACCCCTTCACGTTATTCCATTTCTCTCCCCTCCAGCGGAAGGAGAACACTCCTCTTTCTTCCAAAATCCATCTCGGTTTGGCTCTCTGAAATGAAACCGAATGTTCAGTTCATGTTCATGTGATATCTTTTCTAATTATTTTTATAATTCTAGCGTCTCACCTTGAAATGCATTAGGCCCCGCAGACGCTGGACCTCCCCTTCCTGCAGAACACTGTGGGTGGCAGCTGCATTTGTCGAGTGCTGTGGCATGTTCTTCTGCTTTATTATGGCAGTGCAGCCAGTCACCGCACAGCGGACCGCTCTTTCTGAGCACTCGCTTAAGTGCAGTGTTAAGTGGAGCCTGCAAAATAATCAAAATAAGGACCAGGGATGAGCTGGCTAGTGAAACTTTTGGATATTTTGTTGGCCTTAAATAACCATTTGACTGTTGATTTCTTAATTAAACCGACAATATCTTACCGTGGAAGGCTTGTTCCGCAGCTTAGTGGGCACAGTACCCTCTTATTTGAGCAAAGGGAAGCAGTATGCTCCTCGAAAGATTCCCTGGTAATTTTTCTACCGCATTGCTGGCAAGGGAGTTTGTGCTTTGCACATTGCGCAGTGTGTGCTGCCATCCTCTCCCTTGCCACCATCTCTCCACAACCATCATTGGCACACGCCGTTTGAAATTTTCCACACCTTTTCAAGTGCTGCTCGTGCTCGTGAAATTTTCCTTTCCTTGACGTTAAAGTCTCCAATGATATCGTCGAGTGCGACATTGACGTGGAGGGTAACGTCTGTTCCGATCGGTGCTTTACAAAGTGGGCATTTGGGGAAAGTCTCAATGCCTATGAGTGTCGCGAGGCAGTGTCGACAGCCCGAATGCCCACATGCCAGAGTGACAGGCTTAACCATTGTCGATAGGCTTCAAAGTAAAAGATAATCAAGAGAGTTTAGTACATTTCCTTACAAAACTAGTATTGATAAGTCAAGTAATTCCTTCAAAGAGGCCCCTGCTAGCAAGGAATTCAGTTCAAACAGCTACAGTTGTAAAAGTTGTCGAAGGAAAGTGGAATTTAACTATGGAACAATGATTCATAACTCAGAGTCAAAACAAACGCAGAACGTAAATCTGTTATTTGACAAATTACTATTTCGTCTAATTGGTCAAATTCCTGAGGGATGAGCAACATTTCTCTCCTCTCAGAAAGACAACTGCTGAAGTATAAACTATTTAGTACAGCTCGATCACAGAAGTAAGCAAGTGTGCGTTAATGATTTTCCTAGCGTTAATATTTAAACATCTCGTCCTTTTGCCAAAAGAAAATTACAATTTCGCTTATGATCTCTTTTCCCAGGAAATGCGAATATAGTTCCACAGTTAAAAAGAACTTCTGCCTTATGAATGCTCTGAATGCTGTCGGTCGTTCTCCTTAAATGTCAGGTTAAGCCTTGCTTTATTGCAGATTTTCACCTGACATCTTCAAGCTGGGTTTGGAAACCAGCGCAATTTGAAGTTCAGAGTTATGGTGGATGCTTGGCGTACAGCTCTGCGTTGTCGAAAAATATAGACTTATCTGTCGACTTTTCAGCCTTTTTAGGAAATTAAGTGTTAGAAAAAGTGCTTTCGTACATGTTTGTTGTTTCAGTTTAGATAATCAGTGGGCTAGATAGCCAAGTAAATTCCAGATTTTTTGCACTATTTTTCAGCGGCAATGTTGGTAAACCAAAGATACACCCACGACAATTGCGACTCGATACTAGGCTCTGTAAATTTGCGCAAAACATTTCGACGAATATCTTAAGTTTGGGAAAACAAAGAGACCTAAAAATTAAAAAGTTCTTCCTTAACCTATCTCCTATGACATTTAAATTTCTTAACTACTCCACTGAAGATCTCTCTCTCGATGGGTGACAGCGAAAACGATCAGTTGCTGAAAGATAAAAATCATCACAAAACAAAAAAGACTTACCATACAGAACAGTTGAATAGCGCTCCGGGAGGAGAAGTAAACTCAAAATGCTCATTAGACATAGCGAATCTGGCAATGAATAAAGCAGCGAAGTGATCTAATCCAAGCAAAGTTTGCTTTTAGTGAAAGAACCAAGACTAACTGATAAGTAAACGATGTTTATAACCTTGTGAACCTCAATGGGAAATGTGTATTTCCTGGACAATTTGACACGTATTCATCAATAACAATTGATACTGATCTGGCAACAATCGATCCGCGAAATGACAGTTACCCAGGGTCAAGTTCCCTGTTCAAACAATCAAGTTTCCATTCTGCATGTGCGAGTGTGTGTGTGTGTATGTGTGTGTGGACATCATTTCCTGGAAAAGGGTAACTTGCCCGTTTCATGGAATTAAAGAACAATTAAACGAATCGAATAAAAGGGTGCGCTTAGCGCATTTGCGGCAAACGATCCTAATATTGTTTAACTATCAATATAAATGTCCCGTAGCGACAGGCCTAGGTGACATGGGTGTGCCACGAAACAAAAGCCTTTTATTAATACGTAGACACGTCGGTCAGTTTCATTTTCGGCGTGGTTTCGCGTCATCCTTGGGAATATTAGTGCAGCAAGGAGTTAAGCATTTTAGATTAAGTGTTTAACTCCACGAGATGAACCATAGCAAGCGCGCTTTCCAAAGAACTGTTGTCTTTTTGGATAAACGGCACAGAAGCGTGCCAAACAAGACTGAGCTGGGCAGGCTCGCTACCGCCAAGCGGATTTCTGATATATCGTTTACAAAGAACGACAGCTCTTCCCAAATCGGAGACTTACTGGTGAGAGCATTTCCTCCCCTTACAGGAAAAGACCTTAGCAGGTAAGTGCTGCTGCCTTCATAATCTGTATCGTAGGGTAGAAAATGGTTTCAGAGAAAAGAGTGAAAAGTACCGTAATAAAAGCAGCGAAATGCCGAAAAGGGGCAAGATTGGATGTAAACGTGGATGAGAGAAAACTAAGGTTGCTAAAATCTTCCTTTAGATGTCTTGCAACATTGAGAAGCTGTCGCCAGTAGAAAGAATAAGCATCGGACATAAATGACAAGTGGCTAACAGCGCACATATCCGTCTTTTTGTTGTCTTCATCCAGTTGTTTGTATTATTGTGTGGAATTAGTTACAAATTTTCCTAACGTTCCATCAGTTTAATGCAAAGTTTACAAGAGGTGTGGAATTGTGTAGGATTTACTTTTTGTCGTTTTCTGTTCGTGTGAAGGTCATGCTCAAATTCATGATTCACGCTAACCCGATTAAGCTTTTTTTCGATAGATCAAAATTCTCCATGAAAGCGAGGTTTAGAGAAACTGGAAAGGGATATTTCTTGATTTCCTTTGTTGCTGTCCTCTTAGTCTCGCTTTCAAGGTGAATTTTGATTATCTAAACAAACATCTAATATCGTTGGTCGATCCAGATGAAGTAAACAAAAAAACAAAAACAAATCAACAACAACAAAAAATTAAATGAAATGTTGGCCAATTGTATTAACAACAGCTGTCTAGACATCTAAGATAATAACCTTCCTTGTTCCAGTACACATTGAATTATTTAAACCTACAATACTTTTTTTCATGACATACTATGCAATATTTCTGTCGTTGCTACAATCTATGTCAATCTAGAGCAAATGTCACTAAAAGCAAATGTGCATTCAAAATTAATGTATATTTGCATGCACCTTACAGAAATAAATTCACAGTTAAATTCAATTTAACAGAAAAAGGTTAGTGTGGGTAACTACAATCACCTTTCTGTCATTACTTTATTACACTAGCTTGGAAATAATTACATCATATGCAAGAGGGCATGCAATGAGGACAGTGGCAACTGGCCTTCAAAATGGTGTGCAGCTCATGGACCACTTTGGTGGAAGTAGAAGGAAAAAGATCTTTATATTTCTACCAAGTCAAGGTCTGTTTACATTTAAAGTGTTACTTACATCAACTAAACCTTCCAAGTGCATACTATTTACACTGTTCTCTTCAAATGGAGCATGTCTTGAATAAGCATAGTCTAATTTATAACCAGTTTTCTATGAAACTTATCTTTTTACTTCATACTTTACTTACTTATCTTAGTAAGGTGACTTTCCCCGCAGCCTTGCAACTTCTAACACAAATTAATAGGAAAATAATAAACCTCCAGATACTAAGTAGAACTTTTAGAAGAAATTGGTCATTTGTTATCTCATCACCCTAGAAATAGTGATGTGCATGACTATTGCATTTTTCCAAATATTAACCGAGTAACAGAGGCTGGCTAAATCAAAATGCATACCTTGACATTAAACAATTGAAAGGTTGAAGGTTTATATGTCATAAACAATGTATCCACAAACACTTGTGAGAATCTTCTATAGGCCCATTTCCAGTCTAATGTATCAAATTTATGACGACATTTGATCACAACATGTACATGCATAAACTGTTCTTTCACCACAGCTTTGTCATCTTCCACTTCATCATTTACATCCACTTCAACATCCACTTCATTGTCCACAGTCAGTTTGCCACTAACATCTGGAACCTCTTCAGCACTTTCATTATCAACAGCTACTTCAACATCTTCGTCGTCCATAGCACCTGTACCAGCAACATCTACAGCCACTTCAACATCTTCATTATCCACAGTCATTTTACCACCGACATCTTTATCATTCACAGTCAATTTACCATCAACATCTACAACCACTTCAACATCTCTATCATCCACAGTCACTTTACCACCCACATCTCTATCCACTGCCACCTTAACATCTACATCATCACGGGCCACTTTGCTGTCCCCGTCTTCAAGCAGCCTTATATCTACACTGCCAGTTGCTCAACCCTCCACATCCACTTCACTGGATCTGATGCCTTTGCCAGTTGATGGAGGTAACTGAAAAAAAAAATGTTGTCACTGTTTGAAATTAAGCTTTTCAGATCTTTCACAAAAATTTGAAAATATTGCTAATTACAAGTCTGAGTTGAAAGGTATCGGCTTATACTACCAACAGCTTAGACTTTGTCTTTCCATTTGTAATTCAATTTACTGACTAGACAAGTGAAGTTATTTTCAGTGAGTATATCTTATCCTGCCTCGATGAAAATCAAAGTAATATGACAAGTTCTAATTTAATTCTGAATTTTATGTGTAATCTGAATTGCTTTTGACATCATAGCTTCTACACGAAGATATCTGACAGCAATGGCAACTGCAAATGCAAGAGGATCAACATCTGGTATGACCCCAGTTTTGTCTTACTTTTTCAATTTACTTTTTGTATTGGTGTTCTAAATGTGTATATGGGTGTATATAAGGCGATTATAATTTAAATCAAATGTTACTCAACAGATGAGAGCTCAGACTTGTCAGATGAGTCAGATTCAAACCATGGCGGTGAGTTGGTGCAATTACAGTTTCAATTGATCTTGATGAAGATACTCAATAAATTCAATAAGAGAACACTTAATCGTTTCTCGTCTAGCTGGCTTACAACACTCCCAAGAGGAAAACTCATTTAAATCGTATTTTTATTGTAAACTGCTGTCATTAAGCTTTCTTCTGATGTAAAGTTTGCAAGAGTTTATACGAAACTAGCATAAAAACAAGTGTTTTAATGAACGACACCCCTGAAAGTGGAAAGTAACCTTAAGTTAATTTAAAGAACTTTCACAATTCTGACATGGACCTGATCTTCATGTCTGCACCTTTTCCTTGGTTAGGCCACAATGCAGGACCATCTGTTGTATCATCTGACTCAGAAGATGACATTAATGGTGAGTAAAAGGATGTTCAAGTAAGTCAAAACTGTAGATTAAGGAAGCACTTTTTTAGTAACCCATAGCTATTCGTTCCAGTTCCAGTTAGCCATATGTATATTTAATGAAAAAAACACCTACTAATCTGAGTCACATCACTCAAGAAACTCATAAATAATGGACTTATAAAGGCACAACTACATATGAAAATTAGTGATGAATCTGTATCATCCTGCAGGTAAAGGAAATAACGATTTGTGACATTATCACCTTTTACATCAAAGTAATTCCTATCTTTTATTTTTCTTTTTTGCAGAAGTGATAGTTTACTCAGAAGAGGCTAGACTCTGTAAGCTCACCTTGATGTCTCACTAAATGGATATCAATTTTCTTAATGCCTGTACCATGCTATCTTCCTTTTTTGCCATGCATCTGTTGTGAGAAAGATTACAAGAACCATTTTTACCAAAGCCAATGCATCTCTGTGTCAGTACTTTGGGAGGTCATATCCTAGCAACCACAATGCCCCAGTCATTTAGCTTAATAAGACTAGAAATTGTCATTTACATTATTCTTTATCAATGAACTAGTATACCTGTTTTAATTATTATTTTGTCTTTCTAGATGGCTATGTCACTGATGATTTTTCAACATCAGGAGTGATAACAGGTATGATTGTGATGAGTTTACCTCAGATAGTGCATGACAAACTGAGCAATGAAAGCACAGGTAGTGTATAATGCTACTGAATACATTCATACATCACTAAATCACTTTCCTCATGGTTACCCATTTCTTATAGGTGAAGGTGTTCATAGCAGGACCACTGAGGTGCTGCAATGTATCAATATTTTAGAGGACAGAGGGCAAAGCACAGCCATTTCATTTCTGATCCACTCTTTTGAAGAGGTAATTAGCTTGTTTATCAGTATGTAGGAAAAACCCACATAGAATGAGATGTGATCACAATCACGCTCATACCCTACCCTTTGATTGGCAAGAAAAAAAGAAAGTTTGCATGTTAAAAAAAAAAAAACCAAGAGCTACAAACTAATCTGTCAAATAAAACCCGTTTCTCCCTTTGATTACCTGCTGTGGGAAAATAGCTGTAAACAATTCAAATAGTACACTCATGTTCATGCACATATCTTCCTGAACTGTTTCTCTTGTTATCTTAGTTCACATGGCAAGGAACAGAGGATGGTCGTATAATGGTGGCTGTGCTTTTGCCCTTCAGCTGTCCTCTTGCTAGCAAGAGAAGATTGGTTAGGTTAGTACACTAATGTGTCTGCTTTTGTTTCCTCATTGATTTTTCTCTGCCAACTCTGCCTCCACATTTGTTTAACCCAGGTGTATTTGATGTTTATTAACCTTCTCTGTATTTACTTTTTCAAGCATGCTCAACACTGTGGCAAACAGCCCACATATTTACTTCTGGATTGCCAAAGACAGCAGCCATGAAGCCCAGAAAGGTAGCTAAACCTAGTCTTTAGCTCAGAATGCAAAAGCAAATGCACCCAAGTGTTAATTTTAATTAGTTTTTTTTTTTGGAGTATTATTGTAATAATTATAATTATCATAGTTATCACTGTTGTTATTGTCAATATATCAAGATGATTTTGCAGATGTTATTATTAGCACAAGAGTAATTGTACCTTTAATTGCAGTGAGAGTAAAATACGACGTTTCACAAAGCCCTGGCATTGTTGTATTTGTTCTGGCCCCATGTCATAGCAGAAACATGCCACAGTGCGTGGAAATCTTTGAGGGTAAACATGAAAAATTTGAAATTTGAAATCTATATTGTGGTTATATGAATGACACCTTTCATTTTTTAAAGTGTATCATTTGTCATTAAGGTCATGACTGGGGTAGAATAATTTGCTAGCTCCTCTGTTTCCTCCACTAGTAGTCTGATTATCCATTGATTGTTTATGATGCACAAAAAAAACAACCAAACAACAAACAAAAAAAGGAATGTGGATGTCTCAAAGACATTTTCTTTTTTTCTAACTTCCATGTGCAACAAATACAAAATTTCCTCTGAAAGAATCTCTGTGAAGTCTTCAATAATCATACCTACAACAAGAATAGCTTCAATCTATTAGTCTTTTTAACACCAACATGTTTTGTACCTTGTACCTTACAAGAATCAAACTTGGATTGTGCGGGCCTTCAAGAGTCCATTGGCAGAGCACAGGCTCTATATTCCGCAATGAGGGATGAACGGTATGGATTGAAACTTTTCAGCTATTTATGTATTCACAATTAAAATGATTATTAAAACTTAAAAAATGGGAATGAAAGGTACTGACACAGGTACTTCTTTCAACAGGAAAAAGTTGGATGACTGGCGGAAACAAAGACAAAGTCAAGAGCTACAGTACCAGGTACACAATATCCCCTAATTTAGAATTCAATTTGAAAGGATACACTTACAAAATCACATTATTTTAATTTTACTCCCTAATATACCCATTAGAACACTTTAATTTTCATAACAGGCATTACAGTCCAGCCCCAGCAATAGCACTAACATTGCTAGCAGCTCCCTGGGAACCAGCTCCAACAATACCGTAAACAATCAGGATGAAACTTCTGTAAGTTACCATCTGCTTTCTCTCTACTCTTAAGTTTTAGATACATATAAGGTTTGGAAAAATTAAGAATGACATGTCCTCTATTAGTTATCTCAAAAAATTAATAATCTAATGTTATGTCAAGAGTATACAGTGACTTTCCATTTAAATATACCTAAGCAAGCCTGCTTGTTTTGTAATTGGGTGCACTGTGTCCAGCTTTCTCTCAACTCTTAAGCTTAGGTTCATGTAAGGTTTGAAAAAATTAAGAATGAAATATACCCTTGTTATTTATCGCAACTAATTCATAATCTAGTTATGTCAATTGTATACAGTGATTTTCTATTTAAATAACTATACCCACATATGTTTATTTTATAATTGTGCGCACTGTGATGTGCCTTATCTGTCGTAATAATATCCATCATAATAATATTTGTCTTTACAGCAAACAAGGGCTCAACGCAGGGGGAGGGTGACAGCACCACCAACTAATGGTGGTGGAACAACCATTGGCGTCCATATCAACAATGGAAAAAAGTTCTCCAGGGCTTTTGAGAAAAATGCCTTTTTCCAGGTAAGAATATAATATAATATTTGCTACATGATGATGGTGGTGATAGTAAGTGATGCATGTTTTCTTTTTTTGGTTATATGAAAACAATAAACAGGAAGTCTATGACTGGATTGGTTCGCTTGTTGAAGTACCGCTCCACTTCACACTACAGCGAGGAAGGGAAGTGGTGAGGCACTCTGATCATCTACAAGGGGACGAAGTCCTGGACCTTTTAGAGAGGGTATGTTTCAATCAAAACCCACTTTAATTTTTTCAATGTCTTAAAATAACGCATTCCCATTCAAAACACATTTAGTTCTAAAGATGATTTAACTCTTACTTATGTAAATTCTCTAAAATTATTAAACACTTAAAAACAGCGTGAGCTGGGGTAGCATAATAAGTTATTTTATGTGTCTTCGTGACAGACACTTTCATTGCTATGGTCTAATTTGTTTTTTTTTTTGACAAATTTTCAGAACACTGAAGAGATGACTAACTTGGAGCAGTCACTGGTAGGTGCAAAAGTCATAAATTAAAAAAATAGAGGTTTAATTCTCGATTTCAGATCTGAACCCTTTAACTCCAGAGATCTGATTACGAATTCTCCCCTCTCGTTGCTACACATTTCCTTGTAAACCACTTGTGAGAATTTGGTGTTTTTAAATCAACGTAACAACATCTACCTGATAAGTTTAGGTATTCTCATTACTTGTTAGCTAGATCATGAAGGAATATTATAGGGAGAAGTTAGAGGTTAATCACTCCTGGGAGTTAAAGGGTTAAATGATGACCTCTGTTTTTATTTGTAACTGTACTTATTTTAACATTGATCTGGTATCCTTACAATATTCCCCTTTCCTAATACCTCCAGGGCCACTGTTGACCAGCTCTTCCTAAGCCCTGTCCAGTGTGACCTGGTATCCTTACATCATTCCCCTTCGTAATCCCTCTGGGGCCACTGTTGACCAGCTCTTCGTGAGCTGTGTCCAGTTGGACCTGGTATCCTTAGATCATTCCCCTTCGTGATCATTCCCCTTCGTAATCCCTCCGGGGCCACTGTTGACCAGCTCTTCGTGAGAAGTGTCCAGTTGGACCTGGTATCCTTAGATCATTCCCCTTCGTAATCCCTCCGGGGCCACTGTTGACCAGCTCTTCGTGAGAAGTGTCCAGTTGGACCTGGTATCCTTAGATCATTCCCCTTCGTAATCCCTCCGGGCCACTGTTGACCAGCTCTTCGTGAGAAGTGTCCAGTTGGACCTGGTATCCTTAGATCATTCCCCTTTGTAATCCCTCCGGGGCCACTGTTGACCAGCTCTTCGTGAGAAGTGTCCAGTTGGACCTGGTATCCTTAGATCACTCCCCTTTGTAATCCCTCCGGGGCCACTGTTGACCAGCTCTTCGTGAGAAGTGTCCAGTTGGACCTGGTATCCTTAGATCACTCCCCTTTGTAATCCCTCCGGGGCCACTGTTGACCAGCTCTTCGTGAGAAGTGTCCAGTGCGACCTGGTATCCTTAGATCATTCCCCTTTGTAATCCCTCCGGGGCCACTGTTGACCAGCTCTTCGTGAGAAGTGTCCAGTTGGACCTGGTATCCTTAGATCATTCCCCTTTGTAATCCCTTCGGGCCACTGTTGACCAGCTCTTCGTGAGAAGTCTCCAGTTGGACCTGGTATCCTTAGATCATTCCCCTTTGTAATCCCTCCGTGGCCACTGTTGACCAGCTCTTCGTGAGAAGTGTCCAGTTGGACCTGGTATCCTTGAATCATTCCCCCTTGTAATCCCTCCGGGGCCACTGTTGACCAGCTCTTCGTGAGAAGTGTCCAGTTGGACCTGGTATCCTTAGATCATTCCCCTTCGTAATCCCTCCACGACACTGTTGACCAGCTCTTCGTGAGAAGTGTCCAGTTGGACCTGGTATCCTTAGATCATTCCCCTTTGTAATCCCTTCGGGCCACTGTTGACCAGCTCTTCGTGAGAAGTCTCCAGTTGGACCTGGTATCCTTAGATCATTCCCCTTTGTAATCCCTCCGTGGCCACTGTTGACCAGCTCTTCGTGAGAAGTGTCCAGTTGGACCTGGTATCCTTAGATCATTCCCCTTCGTAATCCCTCCACGACACTGTTGACCAGCTCTTCGTGAGAAGTGTCCAGTTGGACCTGGTATCCTTAGATCATTCCCCTTTGTAATCCCTCCAGGGCCACTGTTGACCAGCTCTTCGTGAGAAGTGTCCAGTTGGACCTGGTATCCTTAAATCACTCCCCTTGGTAATCCCTCCGGGGCCACTGTTGACCAGCTCTTCGTGAGTAGTGTCCAGTGCGACCTGGTATCCTTAGATCACTCCCCTTTGTAATCCCTCCGGGGCCACTGTTGACCAGCTCTTCGTGAGAAGTGTCCAGTTGGACCTGGTATCCTTAGATCATTCCCCTTCGTGATCATTCCCCTTCGTAATCCCTCCGGGGCCACTGTTGACCAGCTCTTCGTGAGAAGTGTCCAGTTGGACCTGGTATCCTTAGATCATTCCCCTTCGTAATCCCTCCACGACACTGTTGACCAGCTCTTCGTGAGAAGTGTCCAGTTGGACCTGGTATCCTTAGATCATTCCCCTTTGTAATCCCTCCAGGGCCACTGTTGACCAGCTCTTCGTGAGAAGTGTCCAGTTGGACCTGGTATCCTTAAATCACTCCCCTTGGTAATCCCTCCGGGGCCACTGTTGACCAGCTCTTCGTGAGAAGTGTCCAGTGCGACCTGGTATCCTTAGATCACTCCCCTTTGTAATCCCTCCGGGGCCACTGTTGACCAGCTCTTCGTGAGAAGTGTCCAGTTGGACCTGGTATCCTTAGATCATTCCCCTTCGTGATCATTCCCCTTCGTAATCCCTCCGGGGCCACTGTTGACCAGCTCTTCGTGAGAAGTGTCCAGTTGAACCTGGTATCCTTAGATCATTCCCCTTTGTAATCCCTCCGGGGCCACTGTTGACCACCTCTTCGTGAGAAGTGTCCAGTTGGACCTGGTATCCTTAGATCATTCCCCTTCGTGATCATTCCCCTTCGTAATCCCTCCGGGCCACTGTTGACCAGCTCTTCGTGAGAAGTGTTCAGTTGGACCTGGTATCCTTAGATCATTCCCCTTTGTAATCCCTCCATGGCCACTGTTGACCAGCTCTTCGTGAGAAGTGTCCAGTTGGACCTGGTATCCTTAAATCATTCCCCCTTGTAATCCCTCCGGGGCCACTGTTGACCAGCTCTTCGTGAGAAGTGTCCAGTTGGACCTGGTATCCTTAGATCATTCCCCTTCGTAATCCCTCCGGGCCACTGTTGACCACCTCTTCGTGAGAAGTGTCCAGTTGGACCTGGTATCCTTAGATCATTTCCCTTTGTAATCCCTCCAGGGCCACTGTTGACCAGCTCCTCGTGAGAAGTGTCCAGTTGGACCTGTTATCCTTAGATCACTCCCCTTCGTAATCCCTCCGGAACCACTGTTGACCAGCTCTTCGTGAAAAGTGTCCAGTGCGACCTGGTATCCTTAGATCATTCCCCTTCGTGATCATTCCCCTTCGTGATCATTCCCCTTCGTGATCATTCCCCTTCGTGATCATTCCCCTTCGTAATCCCTCCGGGGCCACTGTTGACCAGCTCTTCGTGAGAAGTGTCCAGTTGGACCTGGTATCCTTAGATCATTCCCCTTCGTAATCCCTCCGGGCCACTGTTGACCAGCTCTTCGTGAGAAGTGTCCAGTTGGACCTGGTATCCTTAGATCACTCCCCTTTGTAATCCCTCCGGGGCCACTGTTGACCAGCTCTTCGTGAGAAGTGTCCAGTTGGACCTGGTATCCTTAGATCATTCCCCTTCGTGATCATTCCCCTTCGTAATCCCTCCGGGGCCACTGTTGACCAGCTCTTCGTGAGAAGTGTCCAGTTGGACCTGGTATCCTTAGATCATTCCCCTTTGTAATCCCTCCGGGGCCACTGTTGACCAGCTCTTCGTGAGAAGTGTCGAGTTGGACCTGGTATCCTTAGATCATTCCCCTTCGTGATCATTCCCCTTCGTAATCCCTCCGGGCCACTGTTGACCAGCTCTTCGTGAGAAGTGTCCAGTTGGACCTGGTATCCTTAGATCATTCCCCTTTGTAATCCCTCCGTGGCCACTGTTGACCAGTTCTTCGTGAGAAGTGTCCAGTTGGACCTGGTATCCTTAAATCATTCCCCCTTGTAATCCCTCCGGGGCCACTGTTGACCAGCTCTTCGTGAGAAGTGTCCAGTTGGACCTGGTATCCTTAGATCATGCCCCTTTGTAATCCCTCCGGGCCACTGTTGACTAGCTCTTCGTGAGAAGTGTCCAGTTTGACCTGGTATCCTTAGATCATTCCCCTTTGTAATCCCTCCAGGGCCACTGTTGACCAGCTCTTCGTGAGAAGTGTCCAGTTGGACCTGGTATCCTTAGATCACTCCTCTTCGTAATCCCTCCGGGGCCACTGTTGACCAGCTCTTCGTGAGAAGTGTCCAGTGCGACCTGGTATCCTTAGATCATTCCCCTTCGTGATCATTCCCCTTCGTGATCATTCCCCTTCGTGATCATTCCCCTTCGTGATCATTCCCCTTCGTGATCATTCCCCTTCGTAATCCCTCCGGGGCCACTGTTGACCAGCTCTTCGTGAGAAGTGTCCAGTTGGACCTGGTATCCTTAGATCATTCCCCTTCGTAATCCCTCCGGGCCACTGTTGACCAGCTCTTCGTGAGAAGTGTCCAGTTGGACCTGGTATCCTTAGATCATTCCCCTTTGTAATCCCTCCAGGGCCACTGTTGACCAGCTCTTCGTGAGAAGTGTCCAGTTGGACCTGGTATCCTTAGATCATTCCCCTTCGTAATCCCTCCGGGCCACTGTTGACCAGCTTTTCGTGAGAAGTGTCCAGTTGGACCTGGTATCCTTAGATCATTCCCCTTTGTAATCCCTCCAGGGCCACTGTTGACCAGCTCCTCGTGAGAAGTGTCCAGTTGGACCTGGTATCCTTAGATCACTCCCCTTCGTAATCCCTCCGGGGCCACTGTTGACCAGCTCTTCGTGAGAAGTGTCCAGTGCGACCTGGTATCCTTAGATCATTCCCCTTCGTGATCATTCCCCTTCGTGATCATTCCCCTTCGTGATCATTCCCCTTCGTAATCCCTCCGGGGCCACTGTTGACCAGCTCTTCGTGAGAAGTGTCCAGTTGGACCTGGTATCCTTAGATCATTCCCCTTCGTAATCCCTCCGGGCCACTGTTGACCAGCTCTTCGTGAGAAGTGTCCAGTTGGACCTGGTATCCTTAGATCATTCCCCTTCGTAATCCCTCCGGGGCCACTGTTGACCAGCTCTTCGTGAGAAGTGTCCAGTTGGACCTGGTATCCTTAGATCATTCCCCTTTGTAATCCCTCCGGGGCCACTGTTGACCAGCTCTTCGTGAGAAGTGTTCAGTGCGACCTGGTATCCTTAGATATCCTGGTATACTTTGACCAGGCTCTTCTTATGTATTCTTAATTTTTTTTTTAAAATCCAGCTAGACAGTAAGCTCTATACGTTGTCCCCTTACCCTTCTCCTCATCCCAAAAAACTGTTATGAAGTATCCCCTAACCTTAACTCTAACCTGATGTTTTTAATTTGTGGTTAATATTAATACTTAATCGGATACTTCATGACAAATGTCATTTTTTGCTATGGTTATTCCCTACAATGTAAAGCTTTTTTCCTGATGAATTGCCCCACCCCCCAGCCTTCCTTGTCCCCTTAGTCCACTCATGTATTCTGCAGTGTGCTTTATTATTTTTATTTTTTGTTCATTATAATGATGGTCATAACTCATTCTTCAGACATTAATTTGAAAAGTAATTTGGGTTTGTTAGCTGTGAGATTTCTTCACTGTTCCAGGATTAAAAAAGTTAAGAATCAAATGATTTATGACTCAATTTCTTATGGGTCCTTTTAATCTTCCTGGGTGTGTTGCAGCTGGCCTTTCAACTTGTTCTCTAGTTATTGATAAAAGCAAGAAGGACATCATTTGTGGAGTTATCTTCCTCTCCAGAGTTGATGGAATCATTGTCATTCTCATTGTTACTATTTGTATGGCTTTCACTTTGCTCTACTTATCTTCAGCTATGTTGGGGTTTTCACTGTCTTGCAAGGATTGTTTACATGTTAAATCTCTTTCCTTCAGTTGTGTTTGCAAACCAGGGCCTTCAGGATTCATTTGGAAAAGCCAATACCTTGCAAAAACCTCCACTGTGTAGTTCTTAGTGTTGTAGATATGTTAGTCAAGTCAATGTTTCTTGAGGCACTTTACCCCCTCTTGCAAAATTGTTTACCTTTGTACATTCTTCAAACCAATCTTTCCCAGCATAATCAGGGAGACTTTTTCCTGTGTTTTTGTGGTGGTTTCTTTTTTGTTCTCCTTTGGCTGCTCTGCTCTTTTCTTCTTATTGAACTGCATCACCTTGATATGCTGGAGGTTATCAACCACACATGTTGCCTTCATGATCCCTTGCTTTTCAATTTTGAGGCAAGGATAACAATTTCCTCACTTCTTGCAGAGCAGATGAAGTGTGTCGAGTTCAGGATGTTAAATGCAACACAGGATACAGACACTTGGAGAGAGAAGCCAAAGTTATTGAAGCATATTCAAGAAATCTGCGAAGACACCACATCAGAAAGAGAAGAAGTAATAAAGAAAACTATCGAAAATCGAAAGGAAAAAGAAAAGGTTCGAAATCGACATGTTACTAGAACAAAGTAATTGAGGCAGAAACCTGCTGGGTAATAATCTTCCAATATGTTTACTGCACCCTCCTTGCCTTGCTGTCCCTGAAAGAGAGTAGATGTTGAGAGTTTTTTGCTTGCTGTTTGGTCAAGATGTGACATACCTCGCACAGCTCTTGTGAAGATATCATTTCAGTTATGCCAAGAAAGCAGAACTACCACAAATATCAGGCAAGAACTTAGCAATAAAGTCAAGATGTGACATACCTCGCACAGCTCTTATGAAGATACCATTTCAGTAATGCCAAGAGGGTCAAACTACCTCAAACCTCAAGAAGTCAGAGATTAAGAGTACTCCTTCATGTATCCTGAAGAGTATGGCATAGATGAGAAGTACAAAAGCAACTCTCACAGATGCACAACAGTGAGGAAGAGCTTGACAATGCTAAAGATGAGGGATATTGCGCACATCTAACCCGATAAAATGTCTTTTAATAAGAGTACCTAGCTTTGAAAATTGTTGTGATGGAAACAGCCATATAAGTGCAGAACACATATCATTAAGCTGACAAAAGCATATAGTACATGTAGTGTTATCTAAACAGTACAAAATCCATGTAAAATCCACAATTGCTAAGATACTTTAAAAATTGTTGGGAAAACAGTACAAAATCCATGTAAAATCCACAATTGCTAAGATACTTTAAAAATTGTTGGGATGAAAAGTCATGCAAATGCAGGGGATGTATAATTATATGAGCAGAAGCATGTTTCTATACTTTTTGTTTGTTTCTGAACATGTAGATATATCAAAATAGTATGAAATCATGTAAACTCTACAAATACTGAGATACTTTGAAAATTGTTGGGATGGAAACAGTCATGCATATACTTTTTGTTTATTTTTGAACATGTAGTGTTATCTAAATAGTGTAAAATCATGTAAACTCTACAGTTACTCAGATACTTTGAAAATTGTTGGGATGGAAACTGTCATGTATATACTTTTTGTTGATTTTTGAACATGTAGTGTTATCTAAATAGTGTAAAATCATGTAAACTCTACAGTTACTCAGATACTTTGAAAATTGTTGGGATGGAAACTGTCATGTATATACTTTTTGTTGATTTTTGAACATGTAGTTTCACATAAATAGGATACAAAACTCTACAATTACTGAGATATTCAGTGTGACCTCCCTCCTTCCAACATTTGATTTAGGGGGATGGTTCCCCCTCAAAGCCATTATTTTTCTGTAGACTCGTCTCGGACCCAACCCCTCCCACCTCCTCAACCCTAAGGAGTCCAAATTGTATGAAAGTGTTCATAAATGGGCCATTAGATTATTTAAACTCTCTGGATAATACTTCCCAGCGGCACTTACACAAGGGTGATATGCCGCTCATCCCATGAGTGGCATACTACCCTCTGCCTATGTTTCATTGCAGGTGTCATTCAAAGGAAACTACCCCTCAGATGAAGAGGAACTCTCAGAGACAATGAAAGGTAAACACAAAAGTAAATAGATTATGATGACCAATGTTAACACCACCAACTTCATAATTAGTCTTAATAACTCTTACTCATAATAACTCTTCTTCTTTATCAAACTTCCGTGTGCAATGTTTGTGCCATGATGAAGCACAGTGAGGTACCTGTTTCTTCCAGTGAATTACCAAAAACATTTAAATTGTTTGTTAATTTTATTTGAGGGTACATCCCAAAATATTTCCAACAAGCCCCTTAGTTTGTTATTTTTATCATCAGTTGTTAGTATCTACACATGAACAACCCTCATTTTTGCCTTTATTCCAGTGAGCACATTACAACATTCAACTAATCTCTCATTTTTTCACCTTTTTTCACATGGAAACAAAAGATGATGACCATGAAAAGAAAGATGAAGGAACCAGGATGGAGAAAAAAAAAGAGAAAGGACCAAAGATCTCACAGGAATCGAAAGGGAAAGAGAAAAAGGGAAGATGCCAAACACTAGAAATAAGTTGTGTACCATCACTCGTGATCAGTACTACCAGTAAACTTGATCATACCGAGACAAAGGCAGATCCAAAATTACTACTAAATTCATTTTATATGTACCTCACCTAACCATAAGTTCACAAGTGTAAGCCATTAAATGATATTCTATTATAATTGAAGGGTTTTTTTTTGTTTGATATACTGGCTATGTGTAAAGGTACACAACTTTATTCTCCACCTTTTCATTTCAAGCAGTATATAGAAATAGATAACATGTACAGTGGAAACTTGATTTAATAGAGTGCCAAGGGGCTGGAGACATTGGTTGGCTATATTTAGGGCTTGTTATATCAAGGTTCTGTGGCATTTATATTACTGTAACTTTAGCTGGGCTGAAACAGAAGTATTGTTTGTCATATCAAGAACTTCGTTGTATAGAGGTTCGTTAAATCAAGGTTCCACTGTACCATTAACTTACTATTTCCTACTTAACCCTTTAATCCCTAAGAGTGACTAGAATCTAATTTCCCCTGACAATATCATCCTTCAATCACACATAAGGTCATGAGAGTCTAGGAAATGATCACCAACTGGAGAAGTTCTTAATTATTAAACAAACTCTCCTTGTCAGCACCTGTGTAAATGTGTAAGTACAGTATGGAGAGTGCGCATACTGATGTTAGAGTGTAGAGGGTTAATGTTGAATGAACACAACACAGCCTACAGTACAACAATGTCTACATTCATTCAGAAAGTGCACTGTTAACCCTTTACACCCTAACATCAGGAGGGGATATTCTCAATACCAGTCTTTATACATTTCCCAAGTGTTAACAACAAAAATTAGTTTAACAATCAAGAGTGTCTTAAGCTGGTGAACATTTCCTTTGTTTTTGTTACCTGAATGTGTAATTCAGGGGTGATGTTGTAAGGAGAAGTTTGATGCTAGTCACTCATAGGGGTCAAATGATTAATCATAGCCCTTAAGTTTTTTAAGAAAGTTATTCCCTATAAAGTTGTGTTCATTCAGTTCAGTTAAGATCCATTACACAATGCCTCTGTTATATTTAGGCAGTAAGTATGTTGACTGAGTCCAGGATCTTAACCCTTTGACTCCCAAGATCTGATTGTTAATTCTCCTTTCTAGCTGCTGCATATTTCCTTGTGTATTAGTTACAAGAATTTGGTGTTTTGATCAAGATAACAACTTCTACCTGATAAGTTTGAGTATTCTCATCACCTGTTTGCTAAATGATGTATAAGTGTTATTAATAGGGAGAAGTTACATGTCAATCACTTCTGGGAGTTAAAAAGTTATCAATAAGGCTGTAAGGATTTTCTGCTAAGATCTTGACTAAAGGATCATCACTATCTCTTACAAAGAAAAAAAAATTGAAATACTTAAGAGGTTGTCTCTCTTATCTCCACCCGGTCAATTTCATGTCAAAAATAATTTTCCCTGATATATAGGGGTCAGAATATGTTAAAGTTTGCCTTTTCAAATATATGGAGAGGGAAATTCTAACTTTCTTAGCAAACTAGAAAGGTTGTTAGGGGATCTGATATAAATGTCGTGGCTTAACTATGCAAATCAAATCTTTTACAATGTTACAAAATATGCGTATTATTCAATTTCCGAGATGTTGTGATAGTCCCTACCAACTGGTGAAATAATTATGGCCCCTAATGCAGCCAGAAAATTATTTCAAATCAAACCAAATCTAACTTAGTTCTTTCCTAAGTATAGTCTTTCTGTTGACAGAGTTTAAGGTGAAATTGGCAGGTTGGAAATAAGAGAGATGGCCTCTTAAGCCGTAAAGATCTAATTCTGGATGCCTCAGAATTCCTTGTTAGTTGTCAGTGTAGATGGGCTAGATGTCACCAAGGCTACATTTAATAGTGAGACAACTCAACATTTTGCAACTCGCTAAGGCCAAAGGAACATCCAGTGACAGACAAAAATCCTCATGTTTACAAGCAATTAAGTACTTTTCCTAAGCTGCAAGCCTAAATATTCAGCTGAGTGTTTTGTCATTAGGAATGAGAGTTTGAAAAACACAGTTTAGTACCCATATTACTTTGCTCAGAAGTATTACCTCCAGCTCGAGGTTTTCGAGATACAAGTTTGCTTTAAAAGGTTGCTACTTTTGGTTAGTTCGGTAAGAAGGAAAGGAATTGCGTTGCAGAGTGGTTGAATGGTTTATAAAATCTTGCTCTAAACCAGAAGTTGTTTTATTTGTTTTTAAAAAAGTATACATATATCACTGAACGTTCATCTAAAAGTGACACAAGTTTATCTAAAAGTGACACAAGTATTCCCCTGCGTAGTTAACCATAAAAATTTTACATTTTACAATAAACTAAGGATTACCAAAAGTTTGTTCTTGTCTGTATTAAGTCCCATTCCAGCGAAGTTTAGGTTTAAGTTTAAGTTTATCCTTCTATACCCGAAATGACTACACCTGACCTGGGGTTTTCGTGCTTTGGGAAAATTTCTGTTTCCAATACATTTGCTCCCACTTCCTTTTACACCTTCCCTTTGAATGCTATCTCTGAAACTTAACGAAAACTTACGAAATACTCACCTAATGACCAAGGTTCTTGCAACAACACTACCTGCCATCGTCCTCCTCAATCAGTGTTTGACTCTTTGGACCACATTTAGTATCTGGGCAACCGAGCTCGATTCATGTTCACCGTACTCGAATAGCAATTCGAGTACCATTTCAAACCAACCTCGGTTCAACGAGCTCGAAATGCAGTCAATTCGATTCGAGCTCGACTCAACTATATCGTGCTCGATTAAAAAGACGAGCTCGACGAACTCAATCTGCTCTTATCGACCTCAGTTATTTTTATCGAGCTCAGTTTGCCACGTATTCTATCGAGCACGGTTTGCCTCGCATTCTATAGGTTTCATATCGAGCTCGATTTGGTATCGAGCTCGGTTTAATCTTCATTCAGCAAATGAGAGGTAATCTGGTACCAAGACTTGGGAGGGAGCATGGGACGAGCGAGAGTGGCCATGTTTCTGGCAAATTTGTCGAGTTTAGTTCGTGAATTCGGTACTTTTTAGGAGTATGTTTTCGGTCGAATTCGGAAAAAAAGAAGAAGAGTGACAGAAGAAGAGCAAAGAATGATTTATACTGCTAAGGAGATGAAGGAAATGACACTAAGGTGAGCATTGGCTCTTTACGGGAGGGTGTTCCGAGTTGCTGGTTCATAGTTTGTAGTAACGTTTTGTTCAGTTTCAAACTTAAGCTCAATCTTGGAGTGTACGTTTCTCGGTTATTTTAAATCTCAGTTGTGTAATAAGAAAGTGTCTCCCTCCATTTTACCAGCCCCAAAAACCCCACAAAAAAGTATACATAACAACACGCAACAATACACACATTCTATTTTTATTATATGAGCTCAATACACTTTGATTCGTGTTTCTATTTTAATTCGTCTTTTGTAACAAGGAAAAGGAACAGAACTCTAATGAAATATGAAAATATTTTGGAGAATATGACAAAAAAAAAGTCTGAAAAGCAATGTATGTTCATCCCTTGCAATCAAATATTAAGAAGAATATTATTAACTATACTGAACATATGCATTATCAGAGACCATGGTTGATTGAAATTTCACGAAATTAAGAAAGTGTGGCGGGCTACTGTAATTGTTAATAGAAGCTAAAGTACAGTTCAAGCTGTGTTTATCAGTGAGAGAAATGTATTTTTGAATCCAGATTGATTAAATGTTGCTAGATGAAGACAGATTTGCCAATTTTGTGAAAAGTGAGTAATTTTCAGGAATTGGTTTGATAGTTGAGAGCAAAGAGGTTTCCATTATTAACAGGTCTTAAAATGTTCAATCCAGTTATGAATGTGTTAATAGATCCACCAAAAAGCCATTAAACAACTGCAACAGTTCACTTTTAACAAAATAATCTATGCTTGTTGATTCTACCTTGGTTTTTAAACAGCCTGACCTAGCCCTCTTTATAGACTGCAAAAGCCATATCTTTAATTGGCAGTCATGACAAAAAAACACAAGGAAGACATTTTGGGCTGTACAATTAGACATTATAAAAATGCTAGTTCACTATTTTTAATAACTGAATTGAACATTTTATGACCTGTTCATGAAATTAATACAAGTTGAGGAGGTGAATAATAAATTAACTAATATGAAGTCTGCCATTTTCGTAGTTCTCAATTCCAGGTGCTGTCACAATCCTTCAAAAACAAAATCAATGTATTTACAAATCATCATAGCATTGTTCAGCTAATTATAATTGTAAATCTCTTGTCAGCATGTTTGATTTCAGGAACAAAAGCCAACTGTTACTAGCCTATGTACATAATCCATTTTTGATATTCTTGTTTTTCCTTGACAGACTTTTGATTGAAACCTTTTCACTGTTGCACGCATGACATAAAGAGTTTAAATTTGTGTTAAATGCTGCAGCATTTATCTGTATCACACTTTTACACTCTGTGTACTCATAATCTTACCGAATTTCTCTTATGTTGAAGGGTCCTTTTTTGCCTTCTTTCTCTTGGCTGTTGTCCTCCTGTCCCTCCTTCTTTTCTTTGTACCTTGTTCTTTTTCTTTAATTTCTCTCTCTCCTTTCATTGCCTCATGTTCTTTTTCTACTACTCCAACTGGTATTCCTCCATTCCCTCCTTTATCTGCATTTTCCAATGTTTCTTCTTCATTACTTACTCCTTTTTCCTCTTCCTTTTCTTTTTCCTGCTTTTCTTCTTGATCTTCTTCCTTAGTCCCTTCTTCTTTCTCTGCATCTCCCACAGCTTGGCTTTCATCTATGATCATACAGAAAATGTTGAATTACTTGGTTCTATGTGTTTCTTGTTCACAATTTTTATGTTTAGCTGAAACCCTGAGTTTGTTATTATTCAAACAAAATAATATTTTGTGGGTCACTGTCATATCATGAACTATGTATCACCAGGGGGTGGTAATCGTTCTACAAGCATTTTCATTGGTGGACTAAGAATGCTATTTCTTTTACAGGTTAATGAAAATCAAGGTTTTCTTACCTACTACAGTTGCAGAAAGGTTGCTGTTGTTGTTGGCAGGAAAATTCCCAAAGAAGGACACCTGCAAGTAAAACAAGGGAAGGGAAGTGTGCTGCTCAAAGGAATCCTGCGTAACTATCATAATTAAAATACACATTGTTCCTTTGAGCATCACACCATCCTTCATTGATTAAATTTACAAATTTTAAAACACTTCATACACTTTAAACAGTAAAACTGACTGCTACTATCCATGGAATTGCTTAAACATGCTTGTGAAGAGGGAGGCATGTCTGTCTACCCCAAGTGTCAATGCTCACAAAGAGCCTTGTCCCAAGGAGCTTTTCTGTCTACCCCAAGTGTTGTGGCTAACAAAGTGCCTCATCCCAGTGAGCTTTTCTGTCTACCCCAAGTGTCGAGGCTAACAAAGAGCCTCGTCCCAAGGAGCTTTTCCGTCTACCCCAAGTGTCGCGGCTAACAAAGAGCCTCGTCCCAAGGAGCTTTTCCGTCTACCCCAAGTGTCGCGGCTAACAAAGAGCCTCGTCCCAAGGAGCTTTTCCGTCTACCCCAAGTGTCGCGGCTAACAAAGAGCCTCGTCCCAAGGAGCTTTTCTGTCTACCCCAAGTGTCGCGGCTAACAAAGAGCCTTGTCCCAAGGAGCTTTTCTGTCTACCCCAAGTGTCGCGGCTAACAAAGAGCCTCGTCCCAAGGAGCTTTTCCGTCTACCCCAAGTGTCGCGGCTAACAAAGAGCCTTGACCCAAGGAGCTTTTCCGTCTACCCCAAGTGTCGCGGCTAACAAAGAGCCTCGTCCCAAGGAGCTTTTCCGTCTACCCCAAGTGTCACGGCTAACAAAGAGCCTCGTCCCAAGGAGCTTTTCCGTCTACCCCAAGTGTCGCGGCTAACAAAGAGCCTCGTCCCAAGGAGCTTTTCCGTCTACCCCAAGTGTCGCGGCTAACAAAGAGCCTCGTCCCAAGGAGCTTTTCCGTCTACCCCAAGTGTCGCGGCTAACAAAGAGCCTCGTCCCAAGGAGCTTTTCCGTCTACCCCAAGTGTCGCGGCTAACAAAGAGCCTCGTCCCAAGGAGCTTTTCCGTCTACCCCAAGTGTCGCGGCTAACAAAGAGCCTCGTCCCAAGAGGCCTCTCTGTCTACTCCAAGTGTCAATGCTCATGAAGAGCCACATCCTGAGGAGCTTTTCTGTCTACCCCAAGTGCTAATGTTCACAAAGAGGCTCGTTCCAAGGGGCACTTTTGTCTACCCCAAGTGTGGATGCTTATGAAGAGCCTCCTTCGTAGGGGTATGGTTGACCTTTTACCCCCAAGGGTTGTGTCTGTCCACTTCAACTGTTAATGTTCACAAGGAGACTGGGAATAAGTGGATTTGTCTTTCCACCCCAAGTATTGGCGAGGGGATTTTATAATGTTATTCTCATAGTCAGGGAACAAGGGATGTCAATCTATCCCTATTGCATTAAGTAACATGTCCTCATAATTGTGTACACTTTACATGTTCCCAAATGGTGTTCCTCAATAATTGAAATGAAAACAAGACCATTACTTAACTTGATTTTTTTATGGTTGTGAGACTCATTGTTAGTAGAATTGCTTCTCTAAACTTGCATGTTCCCAAATAATACTCCTCAATAATTTTTATTAAAGCATGACCAAACTTATTGAAATGTAAAACATGAACCTTTTTTTAAGCTAACATGTCATTATATTTAAACATTACATGAATACATGACGCATACCAATGAGGGACCTGTTAGCATGCCTATCCTCCAAGTGTTGTATAAAGGGTAGCATGACCTCATATATTAATTAACAAGCTATTTCTTACTTATTTTGCTAGGACTTAAATCATACAATGTGCTGGTGGGTAAGATTATAGACTTTTCGCAGGCGTGCATGCCATAATCAGCAAGGTAATGTGTAATTCAGTACAAGTCACTTTTTAAGTTTATAGTCTACAAGCTGGCATCATTCTGCTTTTGCTTCAAAATCCCAAAAAACCTGGAGCCAGGATGTGCAGAAAATGGTGTATGCACCATAGTTCACATGGAGCTGGAACTACTTAAGATGGCCACCAGTGCCTTGAGGAATGTAAATCATGCCCCTTGTTTAGGCTATTCTCTAATTAAACTAATTTTACTATTTAGAGACTGTACAAGGTACATGAACCTTACATTCCCTACCTGCGATTGCAGTGATGAAGTTATCTCCTCTTCTTCCTGTTATAAATTTCAAGAGAGAAAAAGTGTACTTTTTAGTTGAAGAATGAGTGAGGAGGTAGCTGCTGTCTTGACAAGAAAGTATTGGCAAGCTGATGTGAAAGTAAATGTTGTTCATTTGCTCCTAATTTAAGGAAGTACTTACTCCTTCTCCTACATCCAGGATCTCATGACCCTGTAATTGCTCACTGTGGCGCACCACTTGCTGCCTTCTCCGTATTATGAAGTGTAGTGGCAGGCCATCAAGAGATCCTGCCCAGTCATAGACTTCCTGCATAATTACAAAGACAAAATATTTGTATCATGTACATGCTGAGTAACAGCTGGAATTGAGGTGGCATTGTTATGGTGGTGGCATAATGCACTCAGGAATCATGACCTAGCCATAAGATAGTAAACAAGGAAAATCCATGAGTGTGTTAGTGAAAGTCATGATCATCTGCTTTTGCCCCTTAGTGAGACTGTACTTAGGGGATTACCAGTGCTTAATTTAGTCAAGTGAATTAATAAACTAGCAGATGGTTATAATTTCAACCTGAATCAGTAGTAATTTCTCTAAAACTGTGACATTCTGGGTACATAAATATGAGTACTCCAATGTACCTGGAATGAAGCATTTGGCCTAAACCGCCTGCCAATTTTCTTATTACCACTGAGGCGAAGGATAATTTTTGTGTAGTCCTCGCCTGGTGGAGGAGATGCAACCCTTTTTTTCCTCTTCTGTCTGACCTAACCAAAAAAAAAATTCAAATATTTCTGAATGTAAACTGGTAAAGGGATTTTTCTGATAACACCCCTCCCCTCCATCTGAAAATTCCAACTGGGAGTAGTTCTCACTGAAATCACCCTTGCTGTTGATTAAACCTGGTTTTCATCAGAATGAACCTCGTGTGAGTGTTTTCAGATTTTAATTAGTGTAATTCAGCTGAATTTGACTCACAAAAAACGTAATTTGGCTAGTTGAATCTAAGTTGTGATTTGCGGCTCCTCTAAGTTCTTGTACTCTCCTTTGGAAATTCAATTGAAATAAGTTCCTTTCCTGTTAGGTATGTAAAGGCATGACAAAATGAACAAATGAATGTATTCACATAATTTTCCATGAAAATGATGCCTTAAGGTTATACCTCAGCAGCATCTCCTTCATCTTTACTTTTGTTATCTTTCTTTTTCCTATCTGTCCTCTGTTCGCGCCGGTGGGCAAGTTGTTCCCTGTGTAAACAGCGTAACATGGTTAATGTGAAGTGTTAAACAGAGGTGTGGTGCATTGCTCTGTTAGATTTCAATAATAGTTCTTAAAAAACAAAATTACCTTTGCAACACAAGTGATTGGATCATCATGGCGACCCTCTCGCATACGCTTCCAAGGCCAGGGTTGTTTGCATCCGATGCTAAAAATGATTCAAGAGAGTTTTTTATTATAGGCCAATTTTAATCTGGATTTTCACCATGTGCAAAGCCTCCTATGAAAATAAGTTTGAGAGTCTGAGACTTGGACCAGCTGTTCGAAATAGAAGACAGGATGAAATTTGCTTGATAATGAAAAAAACCACAGCATTTGTAGGCATTTACACATCGCATTCATTTTTATAGCAGGTTTGGCTCATCATCACCAAATATGTAGTTGTCATAAAGGCCATTGAAAAAAGTGACTCCATAAAAAATCTGAAATCCTCTCTTTAACAGGTTATTACCTTGTATGCGTGCGACAAAGACTGGATTTTGATGAGGAGAGGGCACTAACAAGATGATCTGGTCTTCGTTGACTCTTTCATGTACATATAGCCCAAGGACTGTTTCATGAAAACAACATTTGATCTTTAAATTAGAGTTATATTGCCAGTTATTAGTGTAGTATAGTCTTACAAGCATACAATCATTCTGTTGTGAGTGAATTGCATTTCAAACAGTTTCACATGTAAGGGTTGTTTTGTGTAGTTGGTCAGATGAGCAGAGGCAAGAAGCAGTTTACTTAATCAGCTTTTAGCAATACTGCACATAATTAATAAACTTAACAATGACATAAATTAACAAGCTTTAGGTTTTGACCATAAAGAAAAGTAACTATTTGATCCTACCTTTCCTTCCTTCTTCTGATGAGGTTTCAGCTCCCCAATAGAGCCATTCAGCCTCATTGATGGAACCTACTGCCATCATCCTTTGAAGAGCCCTTGCCAAAGTAATAATAACAATTCCTAGAATACTGTGAAGAATTGTACGTACCTTGCTAAGTCTTTCCCCGCTAAGGAAGGAAATGCGGCAGTCAGGTTGGTGCCGATGACATCTGCGTCCTGGCTCTTTGAGAAAGAAATATCTCTTACTTTTCCCGTGGTCACCATTCGACCCAAATCAGCTTTGCTCGGTACAGCATTCAACCTTTTTTCTAAAAGGACAAAAGTTCTAGAAAGGGAACGAGTCGCGTGGCTCATGTTGACGATCTTGCCGATCTTGCCTGGTAAATCACAGGAGGACTGACAAAACAACCCAACGAGAAATCTGTGTCTGGCAACGCTCTGAAAGCGTGGGGTCAGTATGCGAGAATATAGAAAACTGATGCCACTTAATTAGTAACTTGAACGCCTTTTGTTATTTTCGGCGCGGTGTTTTAAAAGACAAAACTACAAAAGACTTTTATGGCAAGTAAGTGAATGAAGTCACTTATTAACTGTGCTGAAAACGGGCGACCCTAAAAGCCGGAACGGCGGAATGGCGGAAAATGACCCCAAATGCTAAAACACGGAACGGCGGAAAATGACCCCAAATCCTAAAGCACAGAACGGCGGAAAATGACCCCAAATCCTAAAGCACGGAACGGCGGAAAATTACCCGTTGTAACCCTGTTTAGTTACCTTTTGTTATGCAAAATTTGCCATGAGTTTTAGTTTTAGTCGCGGCATAAAAAGTCGCACAGTCGTTCGCGTTATCTGGTCCTGAAATCGTACGAGCAATACGCTCGATGCATGATGCATCGGTAACCGGACGTTTCGCCTAACACCGCGGCCTACCGAAAAAAAGAACCCTCTACCCGTCTAAAATCATTACGTTCAGCCTTAAAGTTTTGATCTCCAGAAATGTTACAAGAATTTAGAGAACAAACTGTAATATAATCTCAACAAGCGCGCATTCCACAAGGTGCCTGATTTTCTCACGAAGGTGACAAGCCGTTCAACCAACTGAAAAAGTTCTACGTTTATTTCTGAATTTTTTATTTAACTACTTTATTAGAAGCTTGTCGAAAGGAAAGTGCGATCTTTTTTCCGCGTTTGTTTTTTTTTTTTTTTAATATCAGCTGCATTTAGAGTTTCGCGGACTTTGCCTTGTTCTCTTTGCTTTGTAACGTTAATGAATAAGTCAAAAGATGATGCAAAACAAGGTGTGATAACTTTTTCCTTTCCTTTGGAGCTATTGTTTTTCTGTTCCTCATTGTGTTGAGTTTTTTGTTCGGGTTTGCGTTCTTTGTTTTGTGACTTGTGAATTCCACAGGTCTCGCGCCGAAGACGAGCCCAAAAAAAGCTGCTACAACAGTTTCTTAGTTGAACTTCGCGCTCACTGTGAACTACGCTCTCGTAATTGAGAAGTCATGAATCTAAATGAATTTATAGATCTACAACGGGGTCCGCGTATGAACTTGATTCAGTGGCTACAACGGCGGTCTCTGTTGGCCGATACGCTTCGGTGTGCTCAATGTAATGAGGACATGGTACTGATACAGAGGAACGGCAATCATGTTGATGGGTACCTTTGGTAAGTCACTGAAGGGCATCTTTGAAAAATGCAAAAGGTCCGCGCAGTGTGTATTACCTCGCTCACTCTATTGTCCTCCTCCAATCTCTCATGATTGGTATTATGGCAACCTCTATCGGCAGAAGGTAATTTAGCGACCAGGAACACCGATGACTGGGCTTCATACAGAGGCATGGAACGCCGTATAAATAACGTCGCCGTGCACCGAATCGTCGTGCATGCTCGACACTTTGTTGATCCTGTTACTGGTGTCCACACACAGGAGGTAGAGTCCTGCTGGAATAATCTTAAGTTAGGGCAAAAAATACGAAGAGGTATGAAAAAAGAAGATCTTCAATCATACCTCGACGAACAGATGTGGCGTCAATGGAGAGGGGGGCCTTACAGGCAAATTATGCAAAATTTTCTGGCAATGTTGCCCTCTCTGTATGCATTTACCAACCCAGCACTTTAATTTGTTCGTTTTAAGGCCACGGGAATCACTTGTAACTTTCCAAAAGCATTTTTTAGAATTACGTTTCTTTCACGGTCGACACACTAGCCTTTCAGCCTCCCTAGATTTCCGCCTTAGGATTTCATATACAATTTGAGTGTAGGTGGACCAAAAATAATGTAGGCGACATATTATGACTTGTTTTTAATTCGAACGAGATTCCTTATGTCAGATTTGATTTTATTACGTTTTCGCATCTTTCCTGTGACCAATGGGAAAGAAAAATGTCAAATCATATTACTAAAGACTGTGTTTGTTCATTTACGTTTTTGAGTCTTCGCAAACTAATAAATTTGATTTTCATTGTCACTCAAAAAGCAATTTTCGCGTAACTCAATCATGATATCCAGTGATCCAGCGGTAACTGTTAAATGTTTTACTTACGACTATTCCATGTTTAATAAAATCTAAAAAACCAAACGTAGCCCCCATGTACGTTTACAGAAGGTCATATCCAAAGCGCTGCTGCTCGATGGACGGCCGTAGGAGGAACTCCAAAAACGATTTGCATATGAATCGAAGATACCGCGGAATTCCAAAAGAAACGCCCTCCCCGAAAATAACTGTTCCCCGAAGTAACGTTAATTTTTTACCTTTCTATTGAACCCCGAAAGTAACCGCCCCTCCGAAAGTAGCGGCCCTTTGAAGATTTACACTCGACTACAATAAATTGATATACGGTCAATTCAAAGATCACTGGACAACCCTGAAGTACTCCAAAGCTATACCAATATAACGTTATTGGTTTTAAGGCACACTATTCTTAAAAACAACATGATTTCAAATACGCACAGAGCTCCTGAAGCGGATTTAATAAGACATTTTTTTTCAGACAGGCGTATGCTCAAATTTAGCCAAGATAACAAATATGAGAAAATTTGCACAGATCTATTTGAAGAAAGGATTATTTTACAAGAAAACGCTTTAAGATCAAAGTTTCTGAACTTGTTTGTCATTTCATGAAACCCTAGGTGGCTAAACGTCTCTACAGGTTCCGCTGAGTTTGTAGAAGTGCTTTTCCAGTCCAAAAACCCGTTGATGATAACATGATGTCTCTTTTGTGTCTGCCGCGGGCGTCTTATCTGCTACCTCCCATGCTCGAGGTGCTATAAACACAACAAGAACAAGCCTTTTAGTATTGATCTTTAAATACAGTAGTAAGTATTAAGGATGACTAACCCTCCCCCAACCCTATCATATATCGGTGTTCCAAAACAATCCAACGGCGGCCATGTTGGTGTAGCAAACCAATCCCGTGGGAGTTGAACTTTTTTCTTCAGTGAACACTTTCTTTAGTTCCAATAGATTTGTATGCAACGTGAGTGGTAACGCTCTATAAGATTTCAAGTAGGAGGCTTTCCTTGCGAGCTCAGACATCTCTTACAGAAACCAGAATAAAGTTATACAGGGAGAAAGTTTTTAGAGAAACTGTGGTGTTGCGTCGGTGGGAGAGTATAGCAGGTACTTTAGTGTTAACAACTGAGTTGAAAACGTAAATTAGCCACCGTAAAGGGTAAAAAAGCTGACGTTTCGAGCGTGAGCCCTTCGCCCTTCGCCCTTCGCCCTTCGCCCTGACGAGGGGCTAACGCTCGAAATGTTATCTTTTTTACCCTTTACGGTGACCAATTTTAGCTCCGGGTATCAGGTGCCCGATTTACTGAAAACACTGTTCAGTAAAAAAAAAGGGGGGGTTAGCTCTTGTCAGTGTTAAAGTGTGAACAATATTAACCTTCAGGGACCGATTCGTATGTCAAACTCCCTGAAAAAGGTTAAGGTATTTTAAAAGGTTTTTTTTAAGCAAATTTTTCTCTTAACGGAGTTTACAGCGTTTCATTTTAAGATAGCTCAAAACAGATTGCCCTTTTTCGAGAAAAGTTCTTCAAATTATTTCTCAAAACAGTTTGGCTCTTCGTAATAAGTATAGTAGTAAACTATACTACTAGTATAAAATTTGGCACAGAAATAAAAGAAACACCATAACATCATTTTTCCCCAGATAATTTAAAAATACAATGCATGTGCACTACAATAAACCTTATTCAAACATGGTGAGGTTTAAAGCTGCAAGCTTGTGGGAACGTGTAGAAAATAAAGTAAACAAAAAAAAAGAAAAAAATTGTCACCATGGAAACCATAGGACACATCCAGTCGTGCCTCCAAAATCGAAAACTAAATCAGTATTATGGTGGGACGGGAAAATATTTAGCTCGAAGTCATGAAGTACGGACCGAACGCAACGAGGTCCGTGTCTCATGATCGAGGGCCAAATATTTTCCCGTCCGGCCCGGACACACTCAGCTACACGAGCCAAAAAAAAGAAATTCTGAAATTTAAACTTTTCCTTTACTTTTTTTTTCAGAGGGCACGGTAACGAATCCTGCAGTATGATTGTTTTTTAACCCGGTCAATATTTTCTTATCTCTGCCCACGGGCCACGGTGACGCCTTCGTGAATCGCTGAGTACATCCCAAATTTCGTTGCCATTTTTATAAATATATCTCGCTTTTCCGTCTGGGTAGTATTTTTAGGCAGACACGTCGGTCACTACCTCAAGCCGATAAATAACTTATGAATCCTCTCTTTTCTCTCTCTCAAATCACTTTGGTTGACAGAAAAATATTGGTTTCAGAATGAATTTGTATAAGCAATAGTGTCATTACGTTGGTTGACAAGCGGCATAAAAACCGTCAGCAGTTAATTTTAATCGTTCACAAAAAGTACCTAAAAAGTTAAAACGTGAGGTATTTGATTACAGTTAAACTGAACGGTGGAATTTTCATTCATTTAATATTTGAATTTTCTCAAACAATTTGTTCGTAGCGAAAGAGCGAGCGAAGTTTTACATTCAGTTCTACAACAAATATACGCTCTCTGTGAGTCTTTCCGGGTCCGTTCAATTTGGACATTTGTACCGTAAATTGCACAACAGAAACTGAAGGAATTTATTGAGAGAATGGCGCATTAAATCCCCTTGGAGTGTGCCATTCGAATTTAGTTATTGTGGAGGAAAGACCAGATTTACACACGACATTGCAGCAAACAAATGAGCAAACTCGCACAACTACAAAATTTAAGAATTTGTTCATGCTGAGCGTGCGTATATCGAGTTATGGATACACGCGGGAAGTTTGGATAGCACGAAAAATGCGTAAGAGTAGCTCGAGGCGCAGCCAAGAGCAATTCTAGCTTTTTGAGTGCTCTCCAAACTTCCCAAGTGCATCCATAACTCGCACAACTTCAAAATTTAAGAATTTGTTCATGCGGAGCGTGAGTAGCTCGAGGCGCAGCCAAGAGCAACTCTAGCTCTTTGAGTGCTCTCCAAACTTCCCAAGTGCATCCATAACTCAACTGATATACGCACAGCTAAAAGCATGAGCAAATTCTTTTATAACAGAGCAACAGCAAGAATCTGCGCAAAGAAACCTTTTATTGTGATAGAGTGCAATTGTGATTGTTCTGGTTTTGGTAAATTTCCAATTAACTGTGTATTTTATTTCCCAGGTTGAACAAATTTAAAAACGACAGTGAAAAACGGAAATTTTACCTTTGAATGTCGTTTATGACCAATTGGTGACTATTTTTTATTCCCAGTGAATGTCTGTCTTTCGGCCAAAATTTGCTCCAGCTGGTCTTACGACAAATTTGCGAAACGTGCAACTTGGGAGTTATTTTCGGCTTTATTTCTGTTGCTTGTTGGATCAAGACCCAAACGGTCAATGCCGATAGAAAAATTGGCCAGTTCTTCTCTGGTTTCTTCCATATTTCAAAGAGAAGGAAAACTGCACCGCAGCTTAACAGGATGGAAACTCTGAAGCCAGGTTGAAAAAAAATGCTCACGTCATCTTATTTACGCACGGGCGTGCGTAAATAAGGATTTTGTTCATAGCGGCTCAATAGGACTAAAATAGGGCAAGCACCGGCGCTGTTACAGAAAAAAATTGAATTTACTCACAATGACCTTCCTCGCCGTTTACTTAATGAACAGAGGTAAATCTTCGTACATGAATGAATGGTCGATGACAGTGAATAATACTTTCCCTTAGGTCATTGAATGTTTTTGAAGGAAACATTGTTGTGACAGTCCTTGCCAAACTAGTTCCGTTGTTTTTCAAATGTTCTTACTTTTTTTTTGTTTCTTTTCTTACGCCCTCTCTAATTGACAGGTGTCTGACAGTGACAGATACTGGTAAAAATAATGTTTCAAAGTTTGTTTGGAAGCCTTTTTAATCACCTTTATCATTACGCAAATGAAAATGTTTCGGTAAGGCATCTCTCTTTAATTTGCATCACCTCTTTTTTAACTACCATTTACTCGTTAAAAAATTGTTCAATTTATGGAAGATCTTGCCGTATTTACAGCCCTAAATCATTCGGGTTCTTTCGGAAAGAATTTCGTCAAGTTAAAAAAAAAAATATGTTATTTACCGGCTAAGGGTTGGTCCTTATGGTGAAAAACTGTGACCTCGGTCTTGAAAATACGATGGCCCACAAGGGACTCGCTGCAAAGAAAAAGAAACGCTGCAAACAAAAAAGTGAACGCTGCAAACAAAAAAGTGAATGCTGCAAACAAAAAAGTGATCGCTGCAAATAAAAAAAAGTGATGGCTGCAAATAAAAAAGTGAATGCTGCAAGCAAAAAAGTGAACGCTGCAAACAAAAAAGTGAACGCTGCAAACAAAAAAGTGAACGCTGCAAACAAAAAAGTGAACGCTGCAAACAAAAAAGTGAACGCTGCAGACAAAAAAGTGAATGCTGCAAACAAAAAGTGAACGCTGCAAACAAAAAAGTGATCGCTGCAAACAAAAAAGAACAGATCATGCGTGCGCATTATGCCCGAGGGACTGGATAGAGTTTTGCTCGTCTCCAGAGCCTACGAGTATTTCCCTCCATTTTTCAAACGTCCGTTCTCGTTGAAAAACTAATCAAAGAGTATTCGTAATGTTTTGTAGCCATTGTGGCATTGGGGATGCTCAAGAGAGTATCTGCGATAATTGTGTGACAGAAAAAGATGTAAACGAAGTGATAAAGCGCTATTTTCATCGTGGCTATCCTTATGACGCTATTGTGGGTCTTCTCAAGAAACGAGAAGGACTTCAAATGTGTGTGCGAACACTGAAGAGACGTCTGAGATGTCTCGGGTTAAAAAGGAAGGGCAATGCAAAGATAATGGACGATTCAGAGATAAGAAATGTCATTCGTGAAGAAATGGAAGGCCCCGGAAGTTTATCAGGTTACAGAAGTATTTGGCACGCCCTGCGATTGCGGCACCATGTTCATGTTCCACGTAATTTGGTCGCAAAAATAATGAAGGAAATTGATCCTGATGGGGTAGAGGAGAGGAGATCTCGAAGGTTAAAGAGAAGAACGTTCAGCTCAAAAGGAGCCAATGCATCGTGGCATTTAGACGGTATTTGTTTTTTACTTCGTAAATCATAGTGGTGTATTGTAAATGTACATGTAGGAATGTAAAATCTTGCATCTAGCCTCATGCCCTTTCCACTTCAAGATTAGTTGGTTAGACGACTTATTTACTTAGATTTCTAATTTACAAATTTTATCTTTTTTAGGATATGACAAACTAAAACCTTATGGTTTCCCTATTCATGGTGCAGTGGATGGCTTTAGTAGAATAATTTTATGGTTAGAAGTAACCCGGTCTAACAATGACCCTAAAGTAGTTGCAGCCTTCTACTTAAAACAAGTAAAGGAACTAGGTGGTTGCCCTTTGCTCCTGGTGACTGATTGTGGCTCAGAAAACGGTATTGCAGCTTCTATTCAGTGCATGTTTCGTACCAATGATCAAGATGAACTGGCCGGTGTGAAGTCTCATAGGTACTGCTCATCACCTGCAAATCAACGAATTGAAGGGTGGTGGTCCTTTTTCAGGCGAAATAGATCAAACTGGTGGATAAGCCTTTTCAAGGACATGGTTGATTATGGATTGCGTTGTGTGGGAAACACTCTTCACATGGAGTGCTTGTGGTTCTGTTTTTCAAAGCTTCTTCAGGATGACTTGGACAAAGTGAAAGATCATTGGAATAGTCACAAGATTTCCAAATCTCCGTATAGTTCTGTTCATGGGGTACCAGATGTTATGTACTTCCTACCAGAATATCATAGACATGAAGAATGTCTAGTTTCTGTGCCAGAACAACTAGTGGAGGATATGGATGTGCATTGCCAGAGTGAGAGGGAAGACAATATCTACCTTGAATACTTTGAATATATTTTGGAAACTAAAGGCTGGGTTTACCCTAGTACACCAAGAGAGGCCATAAGATTATATCAGCACATAACAGAATTGCAGAATGATTAACTGAAAAAAAAATTAATGACTTGGGACATTTCTTCTACAGCGAAGCAATTCCTGTGTGAATTGAATGTGATATTCAAAGGCTTGTCACTTATCAGTCTATTGAATCAAATAACTAAAGATGACGTTGTAAAATTGGCATAACTTTTTTAATGTTTCATCAACACAACAGTTAGCATGCATGTTAAGGCCACCATCCAAAGTCTGAAAATTACATTCAATTTGATAATTTTATTACAGTATTAACAATCAATACTACCAAGGTGTAACATTTTGGCATGTAAAAGCTTTGATCTGCACATATGAATAAATAAACATTACTTGAAATTTGTGGTTATCAATATTGTTCTATAGATCACATTTTCTAAAGCCACAAACAGTGGGAAAGGACAGCAGTCAGTTTGCATTCCAAGGGATTATTGAGATATGGACAGTGGAAAGGCTTCCTTGACAGAAATCAACATGTCCCAGAATGGCTGAAATATAAACACCACTTTTTTGTTTGCAGCATTCACTTTTTTGTTTGCAGCGTTCACTTTTTTGTTTGCAGCGTTTCTTTTTCTTTGCAGCGAGTCCCTTGTGGGCCATCGTATGAAAATGCTGCATATACATCAAGACCTCGATCATAGTTTTTCACCATACAAACCTTCCGGCCGGCAAACTGACATTTATTTATTTTTTCAAGTCATAACAAGAAACTCCCAATTTCTTGAAAAACGGCTTTTTCCTGACCGGCTTAAGTCAACCCGTCCGGCCCTGTACACGTCAGCTTTAACTGTGGTTTTCTAGGGGATTAGGCGAGCGGGGCCAGACGGGTCATACGATAATTACGAATATGCCTCAACTGCACGCGCGAGATTTGTATCACAAGTTGCCGGTTTTCATTGTCACTCCATCGTCAAAACGTACAACAAATAAAGTCAAGAATCAAAAAGACATAAAATCCTGTAGCCGTCTTCAGCGGACTTATAATCATCTATATGAGTACTTATTCTCATACTAGGACTGTTCAGATCGCGAAATCTAAGCGGATGTCACTTTTTTTTAAACCTACGTGACAGCATTCTTGGCCGCCATTTTAATGTCGCTTCGCGCCAAAGCTTAGAAATTCAATCTTGCTTTCTCACAAGACGAAAAACCCTAACAAGCTGGAAATTTGTAAAAAGTAAGTCTTCAACAGTTCTTATAACTAACCGAACTAAAATCTCAAAGGGATTGATAATTCCTTATTTTCTAATTTTGAAGACGTGACGTGAAAACCAGATAAAGCGCGCTCGCGACTGAAACTATTCATAGGCTTCAGCGTGGCATCCCCTCAGTGAGAATGTCATTATAGAGGACAGCCATCGATAATGGAGTGGGTTAATAATAACAATAGCAATCTTTCATCAGGAAAATTTCATTACATCACTGTGGTTTTCAGAAAGGTCCTAGGAGACTTGGCAAGAGACTTGGGAACCCCTTTAGAAGACGACCTAAACAAAGGAAATTCATTAATTAACCGCACAACGGAAATGTTGACCTTTAAAAGCTAATCATACTCTAGTTGTAATCTGAGGTTAATTGAGCAGCTTATACTATAAAGAAGGAAATTTTTACTGTGAAAAAACGTCATCGAAGATCTCATATTCCGTAAAATGCCCCATCAAAAGGGATTGATAATTTCTTATTTTCTAATTTTGATGACGTCACGTGACTGAAACTCTTTCGAGCCTTTAGCGTGGTGTCCCCTCCGTGAAAATGTTATTATTACAAAGGACAGACATCAATAATGGAGCAGGTTTAGGTAAGAGACTAAGGAACCCCTTAACGTGACGACCTAAATATGAAGGACTAAGCCGACTAGACAAAGCATCCCATTAAATTCACGACCTTAATGAAGATTTCAATAATAAGGGTACCAATTACCGCCAATACCAGCACCTAAACAAAGGAAATTAATTTATTAACCGCACAACGGAAATATTGACCTTTAAAAGTCACACCGTTGTCATCAGAGGTTATTTGAGCAGCTTACACTGACAAGGAAACTTTATTACGACAGACCGTGATCGAAAATCCTTTAGTCCGTAACAATGTCTCATCAAAAGACCGAAGTGGTTTCCAAGTCCAACGAATTAACTTTTCTGAGGACAGTGGATTTGGAATGCTGTATTTGGTGAGTTGAATATCATTGCTAGCTGTCATATTTTGCCATCGTTTTTGTTACCGCTCATTTCCAGTGCTATTATACCGCCACATTCCTTTTCAGTTATACCATCGTGTCAAGGCCCGTTACCCTTGCCTGCGGGCACTCTGGCTGCAAAAATTGCATGGAAACTTGGGCAGAATCGACAGCCACACCGTTGTGTCCCCAGTGTCGGGCAACGTTCCGAAAAGAAGAGCTGAGGTTAAATGTGGCAATGGATAAGGCGACCCGAGATTTGCCTGTTAAATGTAACAGCCAAGGCTGCCAGTGGAAGGGCAACTATAGCGATGCCAACGATCACCTCAGACATTGCCCAAAAGTACGAGAGAGGTGCCCCAACGAAGGATGCCAGCACGTGGCGGCACGGGAAGAAATGACAGCACACGCTTGCCCAAAAGAAAGGATCGCATGTTCAGGATGCCAACTGAGCGTAACCAGGGAAAGACTCCAATTCCACCGTACATCTTTATGCAGAAACTCTGCAGTTCTATGCCCCTTGAGATGTGGAGCATCATTACCACGGTATGTTGTATTAATTAGGATAATTCAGCATTGCGATATTTTGGTGTTAGGCGATTGTCATAAGTGAAGTATTTTTCGGTAATTTTTAGCATGAATTGCAGTATTGCTGTATTCTCTTATCATTTCAATCGTCAATAGCAGGTGACAAACTTATCCTTCTGTTATCCAAATCGAGGACTACGAGCAGTCCTAACTTGTGTCTGGTGCCACGCGATCAGCTGCATTCCTTAAAAATAACTGACAGAGAGGAATTAAATTTCATAAGCAAGAAACGATTTGAGAAACAGAAATAATGCCTATTTTTCAGTGGGGATCTAAGAGAGGGGCCTAGTGATACTTCCAATTACTTTAAGTCCCCCTGACGACCGCTCTCCCCAAAGCCCCAAAGTTTATATCAAGGTCAATTAATCTACAGAGCCAATTGGCGTGACCCTTGAGGTGTCATGTTTTTCCCACTTTTTTTTTTTTATCAAACCACTGTTGGAATATATGATACCAGTCAAAATGGAAGATCTAGAACTAACACATACCTCTTTTTGAATTTTAGAATGAACATCAACCTACATCTACACAAATGCCCAGAGAAGGCTTCAATGTGCCAAGTACCTGGCTGCAAAAAAATTGTGAAAAAGAAGGACATGAATGTCCATTTGAAGGAAGCAAGTACCTCGCATTTTGCGCTCCAATCAGGAGAAATCAAACGACTGCGAGGAATAATATACTACAAGGTAAGCTGCCTTTTCACCAACCTAAAAATCAATAAAACATGCACTCTTTTAAATGCCAAAACCAGCGAAGTAAGTGGAAAAAAGGATGGCAACTGTTGCATTTACCTTCAAAATCTTACATTGAAAATCTTTTTCTGGTGCATTTCATAATATCCATAAAATCCATTTCTGTTTCAGAAATGCAACATAGAACCCATAGAGCCCAAAGTGGAAAGGGTTGTCTCCTTTTGCTGGAGAATTCCAAATTTTGTGGAGAGCAGGAGACAACAAGCTTCAGATGCCATTGGAGACAAGCCCCTTACAAGTGGGCCATTTATAGATGACAACTGCAGATGGAGAGGACTGTACTCCGGACAACAAAAATTGTTCCTGCAGCTGCTCTCAGCATCCCATCCAGTTACTGGGGAAATTCAGTAAGAACTTTAATTATTTCATGCAGAGTGTTTGTGAGTGCACTTAAAGGAAAATGCTACCTTTGCCTTCTTTCATGTCCCAAGAGTGACCAACACTATTTTCATCACAAATCGAATTATACTAAACCAGGAGAAAAGGTTATGAGAATTTGTTCATAGATTGTCAAAGGGAAATTGATATTATGTTTGGAAAAAAATCACCTTTATAACTAAGGGGGCTTTTGAAGAAATGATGCATAACACTAAATTTGCTGTCTGTGTGTTGCATGAAAAAAACATTTCATTGTACCTATTTGTATATGACTGTGCCAGAACTAGAACTAGAACCAGAACTACAAAATACATGTGTTCAAAGCCGAACCCACCCATGTACTACTCCTGTTTAAGCTGAGAGACAATACGGATATCTGGCATAAAAATACACAATGATTGTTGAGTGGAACAATGTTATGATATGTAAATATATATTCTATTTTCTTTTTGAAGAATTGTAATGGCCCCTGGAAGTGACAATGAGCAAGTGCTAGACTCGGACATAGTGTCCCTGAAGGAAGGAGAAATGTGGGGTAGGAGAATACCAAATGTGGACAGTCTACTGGACGGAAATGGCAGCCTTGATGTTAAATTTATTATTTACTACTTCAACTTGTACTAATTTCATGAACAGGTCATAAAATGTTCAATTCAGTTATTAAAAAAAGTCAACTGGCATTTTTATTAACCTCTTACTTAACAGTCATAAATTTCTTGCTTATTTTTTGTCATGACTGCCAATTAAAGATATGGCTTTTGCAGTCTATAAAGAGGGCTAGGTCAGGCTGTTTAAAAACCAAGGTAGAATCAACAAGCATTGATTATTTTGTTAAAAGTGAACTGTTGCAGTTGTTTAATGGCTTTTTGGTGGATCTATTAACACATTCATAACTGGATTGAACATTTTAAGACCTGTTAATAATGGAAACCTCTTTGCTCTTAATATTTGATTGCAAGGGATGAACATTCATTACTTTTCAGCCTTTTTTTGGCAAAATTTCATACATCATTATACATCCATATATGGGGCTTTATTTTTCAGTGTATCACCAGTAACATGCATAATTAAGTATGGGGCTGTGCGGAAATTTTTCCCTTTTTTTTTGTCATATTCTCCAAAAGATTTTCATATTTAATTAGAGTTCTGTTCCTTTTCCTTGTTACAAAAGACGAATTAAAATAGAAACACGAATCAAAGTGTATTGAGCTCATATAATAAAAATAGAATGTGTGTACTGTTGCATGTTGTTATGTATACTTTTTTGTGGGGTTTTTGGGGCTGGTAAAATGGAGGGAGACACTTTCTTATTACACAACTGAGACTTAAAATAACCGAGAAACGTACACTCCAGGATTGAGCTTAAGTTTGAAACTGAACAAAACGTTACTACAAACTATGAACCAGCAACTCGGAACACCCTCCCGTAAAGAGCCAATGCTCACCTTAGTGTCATTTCCTTCATCTCCTTAGCAGTATAAATCATTCTTTGCTCTTCTTCTGTCACTCTTCTTAATTTCTTTCGAATTCGACCGAAAACATACTCCTAAAAAGTCCCGAATTCACGAACTAAACTCGACAAATTTGCCAGAAACATGGCCACTCTCGCTCGTCCCATGCTCCCTCCCAAGTCTTGGTACCAGATTACCTCTCATTTGCTGAATGAAGATTAAAGATTAAACCGAGCTCGATACCAAATCGAGCTCGATATGAAACCTATAGAATGCGAGGCAAACCGTGCTCGATAGAATACGTGGCAAACCGAGCTCGATAAAAATAACTGAGAGCAGATTGAGTTCGTCGAGCTCGTCTTTTTAATCGAGCACGATATAGTTGAATCGAGCTCGAATAGAATTGACTGCATTTGGAGCTCGTTGAACCGAGGTTGGTTTGAAATGGTACTCGAATTGCTATTCGAGTACGGTGAACATGAATCGAGCTCGGTTGCCCAGATACCAAATGTGGTCCGACTCTTTTCCAGTCTTTCTCGTTAGTACTGTTACCGAGCTCGATTAGTAATCGTACTCGATTAGCAATCGAGCTCGACTTGTAGTTATCGAGCTCGATTATCAAACGTCGTTTGCTTATCGAGCAGGAATGGTAATCGAGTACGACAAATCGATATCGAGCTCGGTTGCCCAGAAACAAATATTGATCCGGATGTTGGCTAGGCATGCCGACAAAATCGTAAGTAAAGGTGTTAATACATGGTACAATTGGTCTTAACGGTGTGTTGGGCTTGCGTAGACTAGGTAAGCCGTACATCCTAGGTGGCTGTTTGTGCCTAGGTTAGATCTTGTTGCAGATGGTTTCTGATAGACATCCACTTCGTTTCAAGCTTGAAAAAAAGTGTTATCAGCTTTCCGCTTTTCTATTTCGCTTATTTATTTTAATAGAAGACGACCGTCCAAGTGCGCAAATAATGCATTAGGTTAAGCTGGAACAACAGGAAGCGTTAGATCCTAATACATTTTAGCTAAGGAAAAGCGATACTAAAACTCGGTGCGTTTATAGTTCCAGTGCCCGTTGCGTTATATTAAAATGACTCACCTGATTGCCTTTAACTTTGTCTTTTTCTGCTTCAGTCTCTGAGTCAGGTCCCGTAGAAATCTGGAGGTATTCATATTACCGCTCTTTTGGTTATTAGAGGAAATAACTCTTTTTGTGACACAATGAAATTTTCCAGTTGCTGGTCTAGTTGTTGAGAAAAACAGGTTTATATACTGCATCTGTCCATCATGGTTAACATCTGATGTAAGTTAACTCTGTGTTCAGTAAAACAGTGGTATTCTTGTCGATACTTTTTACCCATGTATTTTTCCATCCCCACTTTTCTATTCGCATTTTTCCATTCACATTTTCTCATCCGTTATCTGCATCAGCCATCTGCAGTCATCCGGTCGTCGTTTTACCGACACCGAAAACATCCTGGTCGTGTAAACATCTGATTTCCATTGCACATTGAGATCTTTGCTATTTATCTGGGTTTTAAACTAGACTGTAGATGGGGAAAGATAACAGGAGGGAAGAGTCCTTAGGTGAAAGTAAAAAAAAGAATCCTGGCTGTAAGCACAAAAATTAAGGAGACTTGATGCGGAAAGGTTAAAGAAATTCACCGAAACGGTTATGAACTCTTTGTTGAAGCGACACACTCAATTAGCAACCATTAACGAGCTCTGCCGCAGCGCGCTTAGCCCGCCTTTTGCATGTGGCCACTCAAAGGCATGGACTATTGGCAAAGCTTGGAAGCAAAAAAAGACAAAACCAAACAAACAAACAAACAAAAGCATGTTGTGTTATTACACGGATGTGCCTTCGTTTAAGGAATTAAGCTATTCAAATTGCCTGGAAATTCGATCCTCGGACTCCCCAACAAACAATTCAAAGAATGGATCTTCGCACTTTCCTTCGGCGTACGAAGCAAACAACAAAGGAAATAAGAAGATTATTAGGAACCTCTGGAACTAATGCTTTTTTGTCCAAAAAAAAAAAAATAATAATAATAATAATGCTATAAGTGAGCATCTGCATTGTTTCCAACGTTATTCTCAAGATAACAATCAATTTATATGCTCATTTTCTCTTCTACAGTCATCCTTCATTTGATGATGGAATTGCTGGGAACAGGTGAGGCAGTGTAATACCAACTTGATATTTATGTACTTTAAAATGACTGAAAAAAAGAGAAAATTGACTGATTTATCATCATAATTAGTCATAGACTTCCTGCTGGAATTACATCGGATTGTGATTCAAAACGTAAGCTGGAGAGCGAAACAAAAAAGTCAAAGAATAACGGTGCTACTATACTGGTCTCCCCAATTTCCAGCTTTAACACCTAGCCTAATTCTAATTCTTTCTTTATTGAGTTGGGGGTTTTAATGCCCATTGTTTGTTCTTAAAATTAATGGTATTAAAAAATCCTTTTCTGTCTTCACCATTATCGTTATCACTATTGTTAGAATAAGTGCACAATATTTCGTTTATTTATTTATTCATTTCTTTTTTCTCATAGAAAGCCAAGCAACCTGTTTCAAAAACTCCTCTTACATATTTTCGTTAAGGGGAGTAGATTGGTCTTGGAACAGCGCTGTCTGCCTCCCCCAGGGAGCTTACTTAGTTTCCATCGAAACTGAAGAAGAATGGCAGTTTATCAATCATGATATTCAAAAACGTGGTACTTGGAATACTAGTGCGTGGCACATTGGTTTACGGAAGAGAGACGGGGTTTGGACCTGGGAGAGTGGAGAACAACTGAATATTTCGAAATGGCGAGACTCTGAGCCAGATGGGAACGACATCTACGCGGAAATATCCAAGAATGGAGGCCTCTTCAACGGTTTCTCTGGATTTGATAGAAATGCCTACATTTGCGAGATGCCTGGAGGTAAGATCACGTTAGAGTCTTGCACTTATGTCATGAAAATTGCTTTTCCTTCTTAAAAGTGAAAATATTGTTCACATAATATGCTCAGCTCACCTAACTTGTACGTGTGAGCGACGAATGAACTTTTAAGCGCGCATTGGTAGTTGAACACAATTCCCATGAAAATTTCCGGGATACATATTTCAAAACAAAAATGATCACTCCAGAATTATCCTTTTTTGTATCGTCTGCTGCCGGAAGAACAGCGATCGAAATTGTACATTTCACAATTTTTGTCGAGCGCGCTGATATTGGGATAATCTAGCGAACGGAATTTTCCCTTACCTCAAGTTACAAGGTGTGTCCACTGAGGTCAGTGAGTATATGCATGCTCTTTTACACATAACACAGAAGTTTTTTAATTTCTTTTTTTTTTTTATATTTTTTGCGTGTGTTTGCGTGCGTGTTTCTTGTTCGAGTCAGCGATAAATATGTTATTCACCGGCGGGGAGGTCCGCATTTGGTAAAACTGTGCTCAAGATACTTTAGACAGAGTGCACATACCGACCTATGCTAGTGAATAAATTTCTTTTCTTTTTTTCTGAGAATATTTTCCAAGGAGCCCTAATAATTTTGGGCTGTTGTTACGGTAAGATCTTCCGTCAACCACTGACTGAACAATTTTTGAGCGAGTAAATGATAATCGAAACAGACTGAAGTGATGCAAATTTAAGAGAGGCTTCATCGAAATATTTTTATTTGTACTAGACAAGGTAATTTAAAAGCCTTCTAAAAAAGATTTTGAAACATTCTTTTTATATTTAAGTATCTGTCACAGTCTATTTGACACCTGTCAATTAGAAACCGCGTAAGAAAAAAATTCGCATGTACGTTTTTAAAAGAAAAAACAACAACAATAACGGCGCTGGTTTGGCATACAAACTTAGTTCAGTGACTGTCAAGAGCGTGTGTGAATCTGGTCCCTCATCAAAAGGGGAATTTTAGTGCAACTTTTCTCGTTTAATTCCTTCTTTTTCTTTGGTGGCATTTACGGTTCAAATGTCCAAATTGAGCAGACTTGCAAAGACTTACCGAAGGCTTAATTGAAGTATAGAACTGAAGACTTCGCTCACCGTTTTACAATGAACAAATTGTTTGAAAGAATTCAGCCAGCAAAACGAAATGTATTTTTAAAAAGTGGCAACGAAGCTAGGGATGTAGTCGGCGACTCGCGTAAGCGTCACCGCGTAGTGAGAACAAATCAGATTGCAGGATTTTTACCGTGCCCTCTGAGAAAAACAAACAATAAATACAGTGCTTTCGAAAAAAGTTTTCGTGAAAAAGCATGTCAGAATTGCAAGCGATAACCTTGAGAGGTATTGCAGGTAGCTTTTAGGTCATGGTTTAACGACTTCAAGATTTCGGAGAAATCCACCAAAATGTCACTTTACGGACGAGGTATCACAGGTTTGATAAACCTATTTCATTTACAAGACTAACTTTGAATTCTAAATTGCATGAAAAACGAAAAAGAGAAGATGCTACCCCTAATTCATCTATCTTTACTATTTATGTCCTTATTGATTACCGTTATCCAGATAATCTTTTGAGACTGTGGCGTGCACTTTAAATTTTTTGCTCTTTTTACCGACAACCTTTCCCGTAACAACTGTATACGGTTTACTGGGTATCTCCAGTTGCACATATATGAGAACTTACATTCACTTTCAATTTTACGTTTTTTAGGTCTGTTCAGGTGGGGGAGGAAGAATAGGGGGCGGGCTGAGGGAGGTGTCGGCTCAACGAGAAACTAATTAATATTAAAAATTTTACTGACTACCAAAATTACATGAACTAACGGATAATCTTAGCTCAAGTGAAGTTAACTAATTCAGAAAAAGCAAGTAAGAGATGGCGGACGCCGTTGTGAAGATTGATTTAATTGACAATGATCAAACATAAACTGCAGATGTTAAAAAAAGGAATGAAATAGAGAAGGAAAAAAGTCACATTTTCTCTCTCATTTATTTTTCTCCTTTATTGTGATTGTTATTATAGACTTTTTATGTTATCATCATCATCATTATTATCACTCTGCTCATCGTCATTATGATAAATAGTATTTTTGTTTCCGTTTTTATAATTTTGCAGAATGTCCCAACATAACTTTTAAGAACTCTTGGCACATATTTTCGGTGATTGGATGGTACTGGCTCTGGAACAGATTCGTATGCCAAAGCCAAGGAGGGGACCTAGTTTCTATTGAAACCGAAGAAAAATGGAATTTTATTAATGACGAGATTCAAAGGCGAAATACTACGGACTATAAAAATATGTGGAGTGTTGGTTTAACAAAAAAGGCCGGGAATTGGACTTGGGTGAATGGAAGACCGCTGACTATTTACAAATGGGGACAAGGGGAGCCAAGAGGTGTACACAACGCAGCTTTCATAAACAAAGTACGGTCCAGTAATGGCGAACGGGGCGTGTTTGCTAATGTTAATGGTAAAAATTGGAAAATCCGGCACGTTTTTATTTGTGAGATCTCCAAGGGTAAGTTTTTTTTTAAATAATTTTTTTAAATCTTTGTTTTGGCTTTTTATTCTTATTATTCTTCTTCTTCTTCTTCTTATTATTATTATTATTATTATTATTACTTTAAGTAAACTAAAAGGCACCAGAAGCGCTTGGGCGTAATAAAAGCACTCTATGCCAACGTTTGTGAAAGAATTTATATAAACCCTCTGTGAGTAGGGATCAAGTTTACACTTACATTTGCATGAATAAAATTTAACAATTGGTTCATACTTTAGCGTGCGTTCATCGAGATATGAAGTAGGCGGAAAGTTTGAAGGGCACGAAAGATGCGTAAGAGTTACTCGAGGCGTAGCCGAGAGCAACTCTAGCTTCTTGAGGAAGAAGAAGCTTCTTGACTCAAGAAGCTAGAGTCGCTCTCGGCTACGCCTCGAGCAACTCTTACACATCTTTCGTGCTCTCCAAACTTTCCGCCTACTTCATATCTCGATGAACGCACAGCTGACGTATAAACCAATTGTTTTATAACATTTTTAATTTTTTTTTCTCGAGGGATTTGTTTGCTGACGTCATGAGCGTGCAGAATAGGATTATGAAGCACGCTCATGCAATTGAATTTGATCAGACAAATTTTCTAGCTATTTTATAAATGTGTTTGAAACAATCTCGATGAACGTTTTCACGTTATACATGTCCAACTTTTTACCTTGTAGCAGAGGTAAGTTGTGGATGGTTCTGTTACTATAACTATTACGAATAACAACAATTACGAAACTTTCAATTATCGCTTACTTTCATGCGAGTTATTTATCCTTTCGATTGAACAAAATGGTGGTGAATGCCAACTGCAAATAATCATCGGCTCGATTGCTTTGTTAGATAATAACGCGTGATAATGTGAATTCTCTTTTGCGAAGAGCTAGTGACTCATGTTAGTTAAGATACATGCCAATTATCGCTTTATAAAACAGATGCAAAAGACTTGCAGGCTTATTTGTTCTTCGCATGGGGGAATCAATTTTATGCTTATTGTATTCCGCTTAAGTATCTGACCGTTTGAACTGTAAAGTTTTAGGGGCTGATTTCCATGCAATGCAAAATGTGTAGTGAACACAATAAAACGACGATCCTGCACTTAATTCGAATATTGCGGACATTTCGATCAACCCAACAAGCACCACTCATAGGCGAGAATAGTAAGGGTTACCTTAGTTGCGGTATGTCACCAGAGAGAGTAGATATATTTCTTGTTGAAAAAATAGTCAATACTGAGTTGAAATTTAATTGATATCCTGCTCGCCAAAAAGATTAACATAAGGTTAAGTACTTCGTGACATTATGGTATTATAACACATTTGGTGAAACCTGCGCTGAAAGGAAACCAAAAGGATCCTCCCTAACGTCGACTTATTACAAAATATCCGTTTCATCTAAGAATAATGACGATAAGCTTGAAATTTCGAACCTTTACGTTGTTTGCGTCTCCTACCATTCGCTACCCAATATTTTAAAAAATATGCAAACATTTGCAAAGAGGAAAGCCATAAAACAGTGAGAGAGCTCAATTAACACATCGATCTAAAAGAAGATTTCCCATTCTCATCCACCTTCAGCATCGCCGTCATCAGCATCAGCATTGCCATCGGCATCCCTATTGTCCTCGCCATCGCTATTGTCATTGCCATCGCTAATGTCATTGTCATCGCTATTGTCATCACCATCCCTACTGTCGTCGCCATCGCTATTGGCATTGTCATCGCCAATGTCATCACCATCGCCAATATCATCTCCATCGCTATTATCATCGCCATCGCTATTGTCATCGCCATCGCAGATGCAAATTTCAACCACAGCTCCAATGATAACATCTCATAGTAAGTATTAATAGCAATCAGTAACAACATATGTCTTAACACTGGCAGAGTGCGATACTATATACTATATTACTATATTACAATATTGCTATATCACCAAATTACTATTTTATTATATTATTTTCTTACTATATGCTATATTACATTATTGCATTATTATATTACTATTTACTATATTACTTCATCACTTTATTAATACGTCCCTATTTCACTATATTACTTTATTACTCCATTATTATTACTTTATTACGTTATTACTATATTATTATTTTACTATTTTACTATGTTACTATATGGCATTTGTTATGTACTATATGACTTTTTACTATATTACTTTATTACTATACCACTATACTACTTTATTACTATGTTACTTTATTACTATATCACTATATTACTTTATTAAATTATCATTATATTACTATATTACATTTACTTTATACTATATACTCAGTTGTAGCACCTAAATGTCATGGCATTAAGCTAGCAGCACCCGCAGAGTGGCCCATACCTACGAAATTTACTAGTAACCCTTCAAGCCCAGAAAATGTCGTTTGGTGTGTTATCGTATGACCGATCGCACAAAGTGCTACTTTTAGCATGGGTGGGGAACTGATTAAGGCCATTTGTTGAAGGAAGCAGGTTGTAAAAAAGTAATAAATTTTCATTAAGTTCAGTATTTGTATAAGATGGTCCTAAAAAGGAGTGAAATGTACTTTAACAAAAATGACTTTTTAAAATAACTTGAGCTTAATTGTAACTGATCATAACAGTTTGCTCACAGAGGAAATTGAAATATCAGTCTCTATACAGGAATGTACCTTTCATATGACGTGCACAGAGATAACTGAAAAGATGTATTTGTGCTTGGCACAACTACTATATGTACAGTGGCAAGCCCCTTCTTCCTCTCCCTCGAGACAAAATTTAATGATTTCCTGCAAACATGAACGTATGGGAGAAGCTCTGAAGCTATTGACCCAGTTTTTGCTAAAATGCATAAGATTTGATGATTGTAATGTATATTTTCAGCTTTCAAACTTCTAACTTTATACCAATCACAATTGTAACTGCATGACTTACTTCTTCAAAAGTTTTCACAGGAAAGTCAGTAACCTTTCTTCCTTTGTTTAAGAATTGTGCAATTATTTCATTTTGTAGTACCGGTATTTACCACATTGTAACATGTAATTTCCATGGCAATAACTACTCAGGCTCAATATTTCAGTAGTGCATGGTGTTTTTGCAAATGCTGATCCACAAAGAAAAATTTGATATGTTAAGCAATTGGTCACAAGATAAGTGAGTCTAAAAAGAAGGGAATCTGGAAAACCAGGGATCCTCCTTTAATTAGGACTGAAATTAATGGGCATCCTCCCATTTGAAGTCATGAGATTTGTACATATTTAAAAACTAGAATATTATGACCAGCAAGGTGGGTAGTTTCAGTTCCAGAATCGGTGCACTTTTGGAGAAATTCAGATAAACGTTTTCCCTGTTTTACCCGACAACAAAAATGACAGAAACTGTACCGAGATGAGTAATCTATTGGTATGCTCACATTCACTCCCAGGGAAAATTAAATGTATCAACGTGAAGACGAATGATGTCACTATGTATGACAGAAGTGCCAATTTGTAATGTTGTAGTTAGCTTGAGGTAGAGAAATAAACATTTCACTCTTTTTTGCGACGTTTTTCCTATGAAAATGAGGCCTCAGACGTCGAACAAGCAGCTGTTGTTACTATGGCAACAAGAGTGCTGCAACCTTTAAAAAGGGAATTTTTGTGCATCCCCCTGAGTGCCCAACTGTATGCAAAATTTGAAGGGGGTTGAAAGTTTTCATTTCCCAAGTTGTTTGATTCTTACAGAGACTTGTTCTAAAGGTCAATATGAGAAAGAAAATGACCCAAAACTGAAGAAACTCTTGATTACTTAACAAATTCTCCTATAAGGAACGTTAGCAAATGTACAGAGAACAGTATTGAGAATATAGACACTGATATTAGGGTGTAAAAGGGATGAGTACCTTTTTCGTATTTTGACGCATGGAGATTGAATTAATTGACATACACTTAGTGCAGAAGGCAAGTATATGAGAGCTATAGCTTGATAGGTTTAAAAGATGAATTGAGAGAGTTGTGCAAACCATCTCATACTTTAATATTCCTCTGGATATATGCACAAGTAACAGTCATTAACATTGCCTTGTTCACGATGAATGAGGCAGTGATGAGATGATAACCTCATTATTTGTTCGATAGTTTGCCCTCATATAGTTGACTTCATCCCCGCCCTCTAAATAATTGATGAATAGTCAATGCATGCATATTCACCATACTGTTCTCTACACGTTTCCGAAGTTGCTAACTCGAGGAGAACTTTGTTTAACAATCAAAAGCCTCTTAAGTTGATGATCATTTCCTTTATTCTCATGACCTTAATGTGTGACTCAGGGCTGATATTATAGGGAGAAATTAAATGTGAGTCAAATTTATTATGGTTTAAGGTTTAATGCGTAAACTGTATGTGAAGGTTATCGTTCCAGGTAGGCTAACACTCATAAATTACCAGTAGTTGTACATAAGTTTTGATAAAGTTGTCGCAGGAACGTTTGACTCAGTTTTACTTTAATAACCTAAACTGAATAAGTGGAAATTTGAAATTTATTTTTCACTCTCCTTTCGAACTCTGCATCAAAATTTTGAAGTCCTGAAATAAGGCTTAAACTACAGGTTTAAAGGAAATCTGCATGAGAACAAGTTAATGTCAACATTGAAGCTCTACATGCATGAGTACGGGTACATAAAGGTGTTGTGAAAAGCTGCCAACCCTTTAGCTCCCACATTTCTTTGTAAGTTAGTTGTGAGGATTTGATGTTAGATCAAGATTACAACTTCTATCTGATAAGTTTGAGTATTCTCATTACCTGTTTGTCAGATAATGTATGGATATTATAGGGAGAAAATACATGTTAACCACTTCTGGGAGTTAAAGGGTCAAATGCAGCGAATCTTTTGCTTATATTTTTCGATAAAGTGACCTGTATGAGTATACTTCTTTTTCTTTTTATAATCTTGTTTTTCCAGTCCACGCTAAATTCTAATTTTTCAACCAAATGTCATATTGTGAAGTTTATATGAAATAATTCATATTTGTACTGCGGTTGTAGATGAAAGTGAAATGTGATCATCGCAGTAAATTTTCCAATTTAAGCAATTGGAAAGAAGAAGCCTGAAAAAAATCAGGGCTTCAACGGGATTCGAACCCGTGACCTCCGCGATACCGGTGCGATGCTCTACCAACTGAGCTATGAAGCCACACATTGGGAGCGAGGTCAATTTATTGAGTTCATATCTTCCCGTGCAGTGAAATGATGTGAAGTGTCATATTGTTTTTAAATTTATTTGGATCTCCTGGTATTAGTTATCACAGATCTATTTAAATATTTTCTGTACTGGAAATTGCAAGAAATTGTGCAGGTGTATGACAGCACATAAAGATTTTGACACGTTAAAGTAAAATCAGTGGAGTAAACAGTCTTAACTTTCGCTGCCTAGACCGAACTCGTTTGCCTTCGTTTCTTTCAATTTTGGCTCATTTTCCACGACCAAAGTTAACAGTGGCGCTAAATAAATATCATTTCAACCGTTAATGAATCTTACATGTCATCGGAAGACATGACTAGCATGCGTGTTGATCGCTTATCAAGTCGTGAGGATATCGTTCCTAGGTTGCAGACCCTGTCAGTTCCCCCTTTCCCTCGTCACATTTCCCCCTCTTTCTCTCCCCCTCCCTCCTTTCCCTCCCCCGCTCACCCCTTTCCCTCCCCCCCTTCGCCCCTTTTTCTTCCCTCTTCCCTCCTGAGAATAATTCCTGAGTGTCAGGAATTGGATGTAATGATAAAACAGCTTAAATTGGCTCCTAAAAACTACATTTTTTTCATGTATTGTGGATTTGGTCAAAAGCATTGGTCAAAGCTCTTCAGTGTCAACGATGTAACAAAACAATTGTCAACAGGGTTAAACCAATACTAACAGAGAAAATCGCTTTATTGCTAATTTTTTTTAAAAAAATCATTATTATTATTATCATTATTATTATTATTATTATTTGTATTTTTTTATCATTATTTAGGTGAGACGTCTGGGAAAAGAAAACTTGACCTTGTGGCGGTCATTTCTGGCGGCGCAGAAGTCTCAAGAGGACTCCACAAAAACAACACATTAAATGCATCATTGTCATATGACCCGGAAGTTGCACATGGCAACCGATCAGGAATGAAATTCACCTGGCATTATGGCAAAGTCGCAAGAAATCACTCCAGTAAACAAGCGGAGGCGAAGGCGGATAAAGATTTCTTCATGGCAGTAAACGAGTCAGCCATTCATTACAATAGAAATGCATCTGGCGAACTAGTTTCCTTAAACACCGAAGCTCTGTCTGTTAATCAGACCTACATAGTTAAACTGGTATTGACCAAGGACAGTCGTATTTCCACCGTTTATCAAGTTATCCATTTGATAGAAGGAGACCCCCCAGAAATATATCAAAGGTTAGGATCTACTTTGTCTCTATTGTTATTTAGTCTGTTTGGTTTGTTTTTACAGTTGTTTTCGCTGCCGTTGTTAATACCTATATTTGCTCTTGACCCTGCTATTGCCTTTATTTTCGCAACTGTCACTTCTGTCGCCCAATTCTACCTGTTTTGTTTCTGGGTTTGTTATTTTTCGTTGTTTCTGCTTGCGTTTTTCTATATACATTGTTTTCGCTGTCAACCATAATGTTATTGTTTGCATTGACGTTTTGGTTATTACTGTTGTTGCAGCCACTTCATTAGCAGTTGTTCATATCAATGTTAAATTGCAGCCACTGCTGCAGCTGTTCTTTTTAATTACATGATCTCATCAGACAACGGAAGTTCAAAACCCCTTCTTCACTGAGTGTTCGTCCAATCTTTTTGCTTCATTTTAGATGTTTCTTTAACTGTCAACCTAAAGTGAGTCCCTTGGTCAAACTTAGTATCAAATCACAATGTCGCGGATTACAGTGCTCTAAAATATCATCCTATGAGTGGAGGCTTTACCGGAAGTTCAAGCGAAACACCTCCTTTACTTGGCAGAGGAAACATGATTTACGTCTTATCACAAGTACACCACTGAATTCAAGTGACATTGTTATCAAAGGAGGTTCCCTTACTGGTGGAAATAAGTACCGCCTGGCACTATTCATAACAATTACGGACGGTTTAAGGGGAATGAATGCTTACGATTTTTCTACAGCAAGACCCCCTACAGGAGGGAACTGCTCGATCACTCCGTCAAGCGGCATCTCACTGAAGACTGATTTCAGTCTGACCTGTAGCAACTGGGAAAGTGACAACACCCCTCTTTCTTACCTGTTTCAATACAGGCTAAAGGACAGTTTGTACAATGTGCTATATCGTGGCGTTAACAAAACCATAAGTACCTCTTGGATACCGCCTGGCAACAATACAGATAATTTTACTGTCAAAGTTATCGCTACAGTGACTGACAATTTTGGAATTTCTACTTCCCCAATTTCTTTGACAGTTCAGGTAAGTCGCTAACCATTAATTAAATGTCTAGCATGAAAGGGTGTGAGAATATTTCAATTTCTTTTGGTCCCTATCAGTAATAGATTAGTTACAGTTATAGATACCTGCCTTCGTCTTTTGCAGATGAAGCCATCTCAGAACACAAGCCTTCTAATGGCAAAGAAAAGTATATTTCAGAAATTCATCGAGCTCAGAAACCTGAAAGAAGCGGCGCTAATAGCAAACTCTTTCATGCTATCAGTTTCACAAAAAACCTCAGGGGATTTGCAGGAGAGATACAAGGTACTTTTAAAACCCAACCTGTTCCTTAAAAAGTGAAACAAAACTAGTTCATTATGATCGTACCCGAAAAGCAAAGAGTTTACCGAGAGCTAAACACGCCAAAAGAAGGAATAAAGAATTTGTATTAAAAAACATAATAATAATATTAATAATAATAATAATAATAAATCAACTTTCGAAGATCAGACAAATATAAGACATTAAATATATGAACATATTTTTGAGAAAAATGTATGCTTGTGCGTTAAATATCTGATATTTTTGCAGCGCGAGAGTTGTGGCTACCACCTTGGATGTTCACTTTCCATTATTCTCGCGGGTTGATTGTGTGAGCAAACAATTCCGTTTTCCGTTGTGACGAGTAACGAATGCTCAGGAGCCTTGAATTAAATCTCAAACGAAGACTTGCAACGTCTTGAAAATGAGGCTTCAAAGTTTATTTCATGGGCGGAAATCACCAGACATTTCTTTATTTCACATTGGACATTTTCGGTGTTTTGATGCATGCGAATCAATCATGCGCGTGCAAATTTATCATTTTGATGAGTTTTAACCAGCAATGTTATTGGGAAATCTGAAGCGTTGAGTCTAAATATGCCTTTAGATGTATTATCTTTGGAACAAGCCTCATATGCGAAATACAGTCTCTTTACCTAATTCTTAACCGGTTTAAATAACATTAAGTTGATATGTGTATCGTTTTTTAAGGTTATAAATTACATCCTTGAAACCATTTCGCCCTTGGAAGTGAAAACTGTCTCCGACCTGCTGCAAAAGTCATCAGTTATCGGTTCTGCTCTTCATGTTCTAGAGAAAGTGCCCCACCAGTCTCTGGTAAGTTGATTGGGGCTGGCCTAGCATTGGTTGTTGCGTCAAGTTTTTATACCATGACACTATTTAGCCAGAAAGGCTCAAGAAGCAACAACAATAACAAGAACAGCAAAGACGAAGAAAACGGAAACGAACAAGCATGAACAGCAAGCAACTGTTGTGTTATCAAATGAACCAATATATAATTTTGTATTTACTTTAACTAATTCGCCATAAATTATCTCTAAAAAGATCACTAGAAAGGAATCTGATAGCTGATATTCTTTTAGCTTCCGTTTATATTTATTTGCATTCCACAGAATTTCTCCTTATCTGCTCTTAGTTCAATGACGTCACGGCTATGGTCTTTTGCCCAGAGACAAGACGTGGCAGACATACCGCTGACAAAGCAATCAGCAGAAAACTTGGCTTCATGTCTAAATACCGTGTTGAGGGCAACAGCAGTGACTGCATCAGAAGACTCCAAGTCAAGTTTTCAACAACAGGTATTGTAATGTTCATTTAGGTGATGTCGAAAAGTCTACGAATTAAATAGACTTTTGAAAACGTATTTATGCATGCAAGCATAATCATTAGACTTTATTCATTTGTGAATGGTCCATTGCAAATTGCTGTTAACTTAACCGTTACTCCCTTCTTCATTCAGATTTTGGACCTTGGTTTGTTTATTTGTTTTAAGCTTGCAAAAATCCACAATATGCCCACATTCTTCCATTTATGCAATTTGTATAGGGTAAACTATTGGTGAAGACTTCAATGGAGACCCTCGAGAAAGTTGCAGACTAATTGTTAGCCTTGACAGTAAAGGATGAAAGAACGATGCCATTTACAGTAGGACAACTTTCTATGACACTCGGAAGATTTAGCGTCCAAAGACTTTCAGGACTGGAAATAAAAGCAGGAAAAGGCCGGTTTATCTTACCTTCTAAGAGCCAATTGTTACTCTCTGGAGTAAACAAAACAAGTTTTGTAGATGTTCAGGTAGGGTACAGGCATATTTCAATGTAAAAGAATCAAATCAAGCTTGATTTTCTTAAGATCGCCTGAACTAAACCTTAAAACCGAGTTGATAACAGGATCAGATCTCCCTCAACCCTCTGTCGTCGTTTTTTTATTCCGGTCTCGTGAAACTGGCTATGAAAATACTTAGTAATAGGTGACCACATGAATGTTATTTATGATTCGTTGTTTTTCAAATAAATTTTCAGTCTTATTTTGCCCTCAACTTATGATAACTTGTAATTAATAATAAGATGGAGTATCTTGTTTACGTGTTCAACTATAACAGTGCACAAGAACAAACAAGCAATATTTTTACTTTTCTTCTTTTAGATGCTCTCATTTTCTTTCAACCCTTACACTTGGGACGCCACAAAGGAGCGAGTTGGCTCGGATGTTGTAACCCTGCAGTTGAAAAACAACGACAGCAAGTTTATTAAAGTATCAAATCTCACGGAAGACATTGTTATCGTTACGCCTTTAAAACTTCAGAAAATCTCTGCTTCAGAAAAGTCATGGTATTTCACAAGGAACGATGTTCTACGTTTCCACGAGATAAAAGTCAAGTATGAAAACACCATGCTGATGCTGGAAATCAAACCTCAAGATCCAACCGTACATCTGTTTGTCTATATGCGTTTTGGTCAGCGACCGACAACTCAAGACTACGACCTCAATGCTACCATCTCTCATGACAGAAAGTGTGTTTGGATGATAAGCGCACATGACAAAAGTGAAGGGCAAACGGTCTGCTCCTTGAATCCACATGCACCGATACAAGTTCTGGCTGAGCGTCCTGGGAAATACTTTCTCGGCTTCAAAAATTATAATGCCACAGTGAACTTATCTAACAAAAGGGAGAAAAGGTCTTGTTTTGGTGGAGGGCGAAGGAAGCGCTCCTGCATCGAAGTCAAAGATCCACCACCCACCTCACCCCAGAGTGAAAATGTCCCTGTAATACCAGTTTATGATTCCACAACAGACCAGAACTACACTCTGAAGGTGGCCTTAGGTAGTTGCGTTTACTGGTCAGAAAAATTTGACAAGTGGATATCATCTGGCTGTCGAGTAAGCGAAAAATTAAATGACGATTTTCAGCACAATCTTTTTTCTATAATTTGGCATTTCATTCAACAAAATTCACATAATTTGAGCTTTCCTGAGTATTGTTTGCAAAAGTGTTGTTGTACTGTAATAATCTTTACTCATTAAGCTTATTATTGAATTCAGGCTAATCTTTGATCAGAGAACATTTTCAGTCAAAAGTCGAATCAATTTGTTAACCTGCCGGGGCTTGGCAGCACCTTAAAGCAGAAAAGATACAGTGTGATTAATGGTGACAGCCAAAATGTTAATCTTCCTTGTATTTTATAATTTTAGGTTTTAGCAGAATCAGATGGATTTTTAAACTGTAGCTGTAGCCACTTGACATCATTTGGGGGAAGTCTCTTAGTTGAACCGAATCATATTGACTTGGACAAGGTTCTAGTCGAGTTCCAGCGATTATCAGAAACTGGAAATATTGCTGTAATCGTGGCTATTTCGGTGGTTTTACTGTGTTATGTGGCTGTTCTTGTTATCGTAAGGAAATTCGATATGGAAGACGCGAAAAATGTAAGTGTCGAACCAGATTTTTTGTTTAGGACCGTTGTTTTAGCGGAGCATGCTCTGCAGTATAACCCTTTCGCTCTCTTAATCTGATTGTTAATTCTCCCTCCGGTTGCTATACAATTTTTTGTAAATAAGTCATGATAATTTGCTAATAGATCAACATAACAACTTCTACCTGATCAGTTTGAATATTCTCATAATCTGTTACCTAGATAATGTACGAATATGTTGATTCCCAACGAACTCGTTAAACATATCTTAAAAGATATTTAAGTTTAAAATTGAAATGGTAGTCCGTTAAATTAAACCACTTTCAGGGTTGACCATTTCTTTCTTTATGTTATTTTATTTTTTTCGGACTGTGACCAGAAAGCGAATTAAGAATATAAATCAGCTAGCCGTGTAAATGATTTATGCATTATCATGTTTTTCTAGAGGGAATTACCCATCCAACTTCCATCATCTTCAAGCAGCACCTATGAATATGTTATAGAGATCACTACAGGAGCTTGGAAAAACTCAGGCACGACTGCTCATGTTGCTTTGGAGATTTACGGTTCTGATAGAAAAAGTGGTGTTCTTCAGCTTAGTCAAGAAGAGCCTGATGCAATTAATACGTTGTTCTCTCGAGGTAATTCAGATGTTTTTGTACTTTACGTTAACAAATCACTTGGTTCGATCCAAGGAGTGCAGATTGGGCATGATAATTTTGGAGATAATCCCTCTTGGTACTTAGAGGAAATTCTGATTCGGGATGTACAATCCCAGCAGTCGTGGAAATTCATGACCAGCCAGTGGTTTGCTCTAGAGCGCGGAGATGGGCGCATCGAGCGAATAATCGACAAATCCTCAAATCATCTGGATTTTGGCAATGAAGTTGCAAGACGTTGGCGAAGAGGCCTTGCGGAGTGGCATATTTGGATTTCAGTAGCAGTCAAGCTAAGAAGAAGCCGCTTTACAAGAGTACAGCGGCTTTCATGTTGCCTCTCAGTGCTTTTGACAGCCATGTTAACTAACGCGATGTTCTATAATTTAGAGGGCAAATATGAACAGCCTATCCAAGTCGGACCTTTGAAAATGTCGTGGAGACAAGTGGTGACTGGAATTGAAAGTGCGCTTGTTGTGACACCCATAAACATTTTCATAGTGTTTCTGTTTCAGAAAGGAGCTGAAAAGTCTGCGATGAACAATGATTATTGTCTTAAAGGTACCTTGATCTCTGGTATCGCTTGGTGTTTGTTGTTTTTTTCTTGTACTGTCTCGGCTGCGTTTTCAATTCTCTACAGTCTAATTTGGAAAAAGAGTGTCAGTGAGCAGTGGCTATCTTCGATGCTTATCTCATTCGCGCAGGACGTAACTATCAAGGAACCAGTAAAGGTGTTCTTCACAGCTTTAACATTGGCGGCCATTCTAAAGATAAAGGCGAAGAGATCAATAGTAAACACCTGCGAAAGCCCTCAGCAAGTTAAAATTGGGTACTATAAGAAACATTTTTGGGCGCCGCAGTTATCAGAGGTGGAAGAGATGAGGAGACGACGAGTTAGGAAACAGAACCTGACACGTTATTTCACAGAGTTGGTTTTATACTTGGTCTTTGTTTTCTTGTTGATGGCAGTGTGCTATGGAAACAGAAATGACCATCGGTACTTGATGACAAAATCAATCCGAGATGGACTAAAAAATTTCGGCAAGGTAAGTAAACATTATTTGATTATACATAATAACTCCGTTGCAGAAATTCGCGTGTTTAATTTATCTTACAACTTTTCGTTTTCATGGAGGTTGAAAATCAAATACATGAAGGAAAATTTTGCTTTGCCTGCCTCATCAAGAACTGGAATTTTTTTCCGTCTTTACAGACGTTCAGTGAGTGACTAAGGCATTTTCTGCCCTTGAAATGGATATTTTGAATGGGAATATCCCTTTAGAATTAGGGTACAAGAGATATGTAAGTGTGTGAGACCCAAATTTGGGACTAGAAGGAAATTCCAAGCGATAGTAATGTAATCCCATGAAGAGATTGGCGTTCAATTCTGCCATAGGAGAAGTGCCAGAAAGTGGCTACCATCTCATGCAAACATAATATTTGAGGGGATGGGTGCAATGGAAATACGCATGTGAGAATGATGGTCTAAAACACGCCTATAGATGCTAACTCGCTTGTGTGACTCAAACTTTGCTGGTCTATCCATGCCGTTATATTTAAAAAATAATAATAATAATAAAAATTATATATATATATTTATCTGTCTGATGATCGCGTATATATATATATATATATATAGATAGTTAGATATAGCTCTTTGGCATACAAAGCTTTGCTTTCATGTCCAAATTGAGCACTCCACTAGGATGAGTCATTGCTGCTAGCATTATGCATGCTCACTAGTTTTTCTAGTTTGAGCACTCTGGCATGGCTTAGATGATCCCACATATGTGAGATCACTTGGGGTGGCTATATGGTCTTACCCCCATCCTAGAATCAGCACTGCACTGATGAGGCCCAGAAGGCCAAAACAGTACTGTCTGCAGTTAGTTATATATATATATATATATATATATATATAGGAAGTTTGCGAGTCGATTTTCGCGTGGAACAGTGCTCAATACGTTGAAGCAGAGCAGAATAAATATTATGAGAGGAAAAAGGACGTAACTACATTTCCCGACAAGCCTGTTTCGTGAATCGCTTCACTCTTCAGGGTTTTAAACCCCTGAAGAGTGAAGCGATTCACGAAACAGGCTTGTCGGGAAATGTAGTTACGTCCTTTTTCCTCTCATAATATTTATATATATATATACATACATATAAATATTAATTAATTAATTAATTTGTTCATCTAACCCAATGATCTTGTATTCAGGTGACAAACAATACAATGTACTGGAGCTGGTTACAGCGTGTTTTCATCCCAGGAGTGTTTTCCGGCAGATGGTACAACGCTCAACAGGATAAGCAAACAATTTATATTGGTAATAAACACTCTCTTCTCGTCGGAATGGCTCGAGTAAGGCAACTTAGAGTGAAAGCGAGTAAGTTTTTTTCCATTTAGAATAATACTTTTTTGCATTTTAGTGAAACCGCTATTTACCCACACACACCATTTTGCATTTTATAGTTATAAATGCTTAATTTAGTGTGATAGAGAGACAATCAGTATCCAAACTTAAGTCAGTGTACAGTTAAACAATAGATTATTGAAATTCTTATGATTACATATGGAACATGCATCGGTAACAATTTTCTCGACTGCTGACCATTCTAACAATTATGTAGACGAGTGTTTAGGGTAGCTGCGTTTTTTTATGCACTTGAATTAAATTTGGGTTTTAATGGCGGCGTTCGTTTGCTCCGTCGGCAGATGCTACTTTGAAGGCTTCTAAAACAACTTTAATTCTCCTTAACAGATATGTCCATAGTTATTAAAAAGTTCGAAATGTGACAAATCGCTGAGTGAAATGAATACCAAAAAAAACTTCCTAATCATGATATCTTTTGTTTTCCAACTTTTAGCGCAATGTAAAGTCCTAAACTATATGGAGACATCGTTCCAAGAATGTTTCAAGGTATACTCGACGAAGAACGAAGAGAAGACCGCCTTTTACAAACCAGGCTGGAGGCCTATCGACAATGCTACGATTAATCACGAGTTATTACAACTTTGCCCGAAGCCATGGCGATATCAACATGCCGAAGAAACCGACACTACACCTAGGTGGGGACAGTTCTCCTTTTATGATGGAGGAGGATTTGTAGCAGACCTCGGTTATGATAGCCATACGGCATTCAGCCTATTAACAAATTTACAAAACAACGGTTGGCTTGACAGGCAAACCAGAGTTGTCCTGGCAGAGTTTTCGACACTCAATCCGTCGGTAAATATTTTAGGTGTTGCTACATAATTCTATGAAGTTGATGCATCTGGACTGAGAGCAGCCTCCATGCAAACTCGTGTTCTTTCACTTGATTCTACGGGCACACCCTCGCATCAGTTTTATTTGATTTGCTTGTTTCTGTACATTCTATTCATTTTTCTGTATTTTGGAAGAGAAACTTTCAAACTGTACAATCTTCGTTCTCGATATTTCAAGTCAATGTGGAATTGGGTCGAGATATTCCAAATTACTTTTTCTCTGATTTCCGTGGTGATGTACATAATGCGACGAAATAGAGCCATTTCAAGCATAGGCAAACTGCATAAAAACATTTACGCAAATCTAAGTTTCCGAGAAGCTATCACTTGCCAAGAAGTAGAAAAAGCCGTACTTGGAATTCTTACTTTCATCGTCACCACCAAGCTGTTGCGAATCATTCGCTTCAACAACTATGTTGCTCTATTCTCCACAACGTTGAAGATATCCGCGCGATCTTTGTCATCGTTTATCATTGTTTTATCCATTTTCTTTGTAGCATTTTTGCACTTCGGTGTCTTGATGTTTGGCTCTGTATGTGAGCGCTACTCTTCGGTGCTGAAAGGAGCTTATTTCCAGCTCGAGCTAACTCTTGGTCGAGTGAAAGCTAGACCAATCAATGAATTAGCGGAGGCTAACACCACATACGCCAAAATATTCACCTTCTTAATTCTCTTCACTCTTACTATTCTGTGCATGAACTTCTTTATCGGCATAATCAACGATGCTCTTTTGTATGCAAAGAACAACGTGAGCGAAAGTGAGCTGTATGAACTTATCAATGAGAACCGTCGCTCGAGCCCAAAAGAAAGAAAAGAATTTTATGATGCAATCAGTAATATATTGAAACAGTCGAGAACCTCCAAAACATCAGTAGAATTGAAGGACAAAGAATCAGGAAACGTTGGCCTTGACCCCACGAACAGTTCCAATCTTAACTTTGATTTAATAAGTCAAGCTATCATAGCTAGGAGGAAGAAAAGATCCAGAGAAACAATAGATAAACAGCAATGTAGTACAAGAAAACAAGCATTGTTCGACAAGATAAGCAACATGTTAAAATCTCTGAGAGGTGAAAGCAATGACGACTGCAGCAAACGTAGAGAAAAAAAGAAAGTAAGATTTCGAGAGGATGTCGTCGAGTCTTCCTTCCGTAAATTACGTAAGAGAGAACATGACTTGTTACAGCGGCTGGAGAGTATTGTTTCAGGGTTCACAACAGAAGACGAAGAATTTGATTATTTATTTAAAAAAAGCAGAGGCTCATAACTACTAGGTAGAGAGAGAGTAAAAAGAAAAGGTGAAGGAAAATAAAACACTTCATCGAAAATCAAGGTAAAAAACAGACAGTTAAGCATAAATCATCTCGGACACACAAAGAAATAGCTGTAATTCTCTAGCGTGTCGTAGCATTGTGGCTAATAACAAATCAAAGTGCTCTGTGAGCAAAATCGTGAATTGACACATGATTTTTTGGATTATGTTTAATGTCATCTGGTTGAGGGAATTTTGTGGTTGATTGTCATATCTAGAGTACGAGCAGTAGTTCAGTGTTCGCTAATGTAGCAAAGAAACAAAGTGGCGTTGGGATAAGAAGGCATTACAAATGAAATGATCATGCTATTGCCTTTGACGAGAGTGGATGATATCATGTGTTTTAAACGTATATCATTTCTGTTTCTGGTTCAAAAGAAAAGGTTGGAAGTAAATGTTGGGTAAAATGTAAAATTTATTGTCTATCATTGTAAATATTAGAAAATCAAGGCAATACTGTCTTAATGAAAACGTTAACGATTCCCTCTTTATCAAATGAGACAAACGGGAACGAGTTTTGAGTGATATAACTAAGCCAAGACTGCCACCGTCATTTTGGATCTCCGCTAGGCAACGTACTGAATCAATAACAAGATAGAATTTTATTTCAAGCCTATTTATCAATTTTGTGGTGTATAACTTTCGCATTTTAGTACGTAATATGTATTTTGAATCTTCAAATTGTCTTGAAACTTAAAAGAAAATTGTACTTTAAAAATTCACTGAAAATCGGCAGCTAAAATTGTTTGTTTAGGTGTTATTTGATTTTCGTGTTAACTTGTAATTTCGTTAGTCGCCGGCATCTTTTGTTGCTTCACATAGGAAAAACACACGATACGAAGCGTAATGATCGATTTTGTCCTCAATCTCACGCCGTAGCAGAAAAATCTTTTGAACATCTGTAAACTCCGAGCGCTTCGCAGTAAAGGATATTTTCAATGAATCTTCGGATTGTTTTCAAGTTCAAGGATTGTAAATTACAATTTCATGAAAAACGGAGGTTGTTCTGTTATTTCAGTGTGAATCCTTGCATGCCTGCCAGTCACTGGCGCCGCTTGTTGAAACTAAAACGAAAAAAAAAAACTCTTTTAAGATTATCATTGGCTTCTTTGTCACCCCACCACTATTCTTAGCAACAAAGGTCACCATTTCGTTTGTTTTTTGCTCGCCAAAAACTATCAAATGCACTCAAAAGCCTAAAATCGAAAAAATGTTTACAGGAAACGACCAATCGAGCGAATGCCATTCCCCACATCGTATCTACAACTCGCTCTTGCGCATGCGCGCAATTCACGAGTTAAAAAGGAAAAAAATCAAACAATCATTTTTTTTTCACATTGTTTTTTTAAAGCTGCTGCCAGAGGAAGAACTTGTATACAACTTTTGATCGGATGCTATTCATTGTATATAAATATGGTTCGTATTCAATGGCAAAAAAATATGAACTCCTTCATATCATTTAAAACAGAGTAACACTAGGAAAGTTTAGCGTAATTATGTTATACATTCCGCCTGTCATATTTTGCTGCACAAAGATGAAACGATTTGGAAGATTATGTTCCAGCCTCTATGATTTTAAAGATTTTAAAAATGATATTTGTGCTTAAGACTTTCGGAATACTTGTTGTGAATAATAATGATCATTTTTTATGAATGAAAGTGATCCTCGCAGTGATGTGCACTACTTAGGCAGTAGTGAAAATAAGGCCTGAAAAAAAATTTCAGGCCTGTACGGGATTTGAACCCATGACCTCTGCGATACCAGTGCAGCGCTCTACCAACTGAGCTAACAAGCCAACTGGGAGCTGGTCATGATGGTGGTTCTAAATAAACCCGTGAAGTGATGAATATACGGTTAAGAATATATGAAAGTCATATATTTGAACTGCGGATAAAGACATGAATGAAAGTGATCCTCGCAGTGATGTGCACTACTTAGGCAGTAGTGAAAATAAGGCCTAAAAAAAAAAATTTCAGGCCTGTACGGGATTTGAACCCATGACCTCTGCGATACCAGTGCAGCGCTCTACCAACTGAGCTAACAAGCCAACTGGGAGCTGGTCATGATGGTGGTTCTAAATAAACCCGTGAAGTGATGAATATACAGGCCTAAAAAATTTTTTTTTTCAGGCCTTATTTTCACTACTGCCTAAGTAGTGCACATCACTGCGAGGATCACTTTCATTCATGTCTTTATCCGCAGTTCAAATATATGACTTTCATATATTCTTAACCGTATAATGATCATTTTATTGATAAAAAACAAGTATCCTTTATTTATTTTATCAGGAGCCTATTATGGGCCCCTAATCTTATTTAATAATTATATTTTATTATATAGATACTGATGAAATACTCGGAATTTTCCTTTTACTAAAAACTTATATCTTCATCGCGCGCAGTGAAGATACTATTTTTGTCGCTCACGTCATCATGGTAACTAACAGGATTAGCCAATTACAAGAGAGCTTCCCGCTCAGGCGCGCGCCGGTTTTTTTGTAGGAATTTCATCAATATCTACAAAATAAACAGAACATTACATGGCCGCTTGGGGATACGAATTTTATCTTCTCGTGCTGAAAGTATCTCTAACTCGTTCGCTTCGCTCAATCGTCAGACACTTTCAGCACTCGAAGATAAAAATCGTATACCCAAGCCGCCATGTAATATCCTCTATTCAATAGTTTTATTTATTGTAATATAATTATGAAATTGAATTTATGTTTTCAATGAATCAAACTTACTTATTTACTCACTTAAACAGTTTCTTTGCTCTGAGAAACTAGCACCACTACGCTACTATTAAACTCGAACGATGTATATATGTATGTAGGATTAGAATTTTGCTGGTCTCGAGCGAATTGACTCATTCCTCTCCCTCCCCCCCTTGTGCTTGTCCAAGTTTCTATGAGAAAGACACAGGGAGGATGTTATAATGGTAGAATAGGTTTGGTTTGGTGCATTTTACGATGTCTTTTTATTTATTTAGATACGATGCAAATTGATTTGAACACGACTAGCGACATCATCGTTTCCTGTTGACAAATTGCGTAACGGTTTTATCCGAAATTTTCTAGTCCTCCTTTTGTACTTTGTTGGTGACGACTGATCCCCAACCTTGCCCCCTTAAAACCATGGGATCCCCCTCTAACATCTCCCCCTCCCAGATCCCAAGAAGGAGCATTTTACGCGTCCACGAAAAATTACTTCATTTCATTGATGTCAACAAGGGGCTCTAACACTGTGGGCCGCCACCATGGTGAAACCCTTCCCGTCTGCGGGAAGCTAAATAGCACTTCTGATAGTTTCGTAGTAAATAGATTCGTAGATAGTAAACGTTATCAGTTTCAACGAGCAGCTTCATTTATTTGATGGATAGATGGTAATTTCTTCCATCTGTGCAGTTGAACAGATCGAATACTCGATAAAGCTTCCAGTAGGAAAATACTGATTTACAAAAGACCACTAACTTTAAACATGATTCATGAACTAGTTTTATTAAAAACGTATTTTATCAACTTATTATTATCTGCTCTATAAGAAAATGCAAACTAATATAGCTATTTCTATATAGCTAACTATAGTGAGTTTCCTGTTTTGCTGAAGCGAACAATTCCTCTGCACCTGGTGGAAAAAGCCTTTAGCTTCATTGGTCCTTTTATGAAGGAAAAAAATAGTGGTGGCTTATGTCAGTGAGAAGCGATCGAGTATTATCATGTGTCATATTACCGCCATCAAAAGAGTGTTAATACGTTACACAATCTGTCGCGTCGGTGTTGTTTTCATGTTAAGAACTATATAGCATAAGCGTACTGGCATCTGCTGGGGGCAACTTCTTTATACCATAAGCTTGAAGACTTGGGCTTCAATCCGGTAAAATGTTCACAGCCCTGTTTTTACACTCTGCTCTGAGTAAGTACAACCGAAGCTCTACTACATCTTCTGATTATGTTATGGAATTGTTAAGTAAATAGTGTCTGGTTAGATTTAGATATTTTTTATTTTTGAAACAGTTTTGCGGTTTTAAAATTGAAATGGTTGTTATAATTCACGATTGTTGTGTCATAATGGAAGTTTAGTGCAAAGCCTTTCAGAAATGTTATATAAGGTTTCAGGAACACGATAACATAGTCGCCTACCTCATGAAGCTGCTGTAACCATAAGTCAACCGAGAAATAAACAGACGCTATATATGATCTTTTTCGCGAAAAAAACGAATTGAGTTCGTCGACTAAAACTAATTCAGACGTTTCACTTAAACAATCTTGCACGAAAAGAAATGGGAGTTGCATTCGTGCTCATTTTATAAAAACGCTCAGTCGATAAAATAATTGTGATAAACAGAGGGCCAGTTTGGACAAGTGTTTATCATAATAAATGCCGTCAGCAACAGTTCAGCTTGTGACGGGTTCATCTTTTATTTCCCTTTAATAAATTTCCTGCATCCTCGAATTTTTTATCGGTTTCAGTTGTTGAATTTTATTTTCTAAATGGACGCCAAAACCCAGTAAACGGTAAATTAATGAATTCCAACGCAGTTAGAAAAAGAGAAAAAAAAGCTAAATTTGTACGTTTACTGTCTTCATTTACAATTTTCATCTCCACTCAAATCACTTTGTTTTCTTTTTTTTTTTTTTAATAATAATAGGGTCATTTGTCGAAAGATATACTTTTTTATCTCTCCGTTACTACGCCATTTAAGCCATTTGTTTAGGCAATGGAACATGCTCACGGTATTCCACTGTACAACAGTGCAAAAATACGGACGGAGAGCGGAACAACAGAAGGCTGCACCTACCAAACGGATATTATTGTTGTTGTTGGTGTTTTTTCCCTTTTTTAAGCAACAAATTTCTTAGCTCATTAAACTTTTCTGACGGTTATAAAGAACACTTGAATGGTTTCCCAACGGCACTCTCTTGACTTGGAATAATATCGCGCAAAATGTCGGCATCGAATAAGTTGTAAATATTTATATTGTAGTTATCTGTTCCGAGAAGCGACAATTTTGAACTTTTTGAACTTACAAATAAATGTCTAATCCATACGTTTGACCTCTCGGTGATGATTCTGGGAAAAACAAAGCTATAAGGCACAAGTATTTGCTTTGCTCTAAGCATGTGAAGTCGTTGCCCAAAGGAATAAGCGCCCATCCCGGTTACTTCGAGGAACAATTAAAAACTGTCTTAAGTTTTGGCATTTTTTACCGCAATTTCCTTTCATTTCCATTTTAGATTTAAGTTTCAATTAAACAAAATTAAAGGCAAGAGATAGATAACAAATTGAAGGTGGTCCTTGAATTATAATCCTTTTCACATCTCCTGATGAAACGCATCCCTAAGCTCCTAAGGGAAGGTAAGAAAAGTCATAGGTAGGTTTTAAAGTGCATGCAGCGAATAAAATGCATTAGCACTAGTCTACCTCGAAATCTAATAAACTTTTTAGTTGTTTCAAACGTTATTTTCGACATAACAATCTTATTTTCTCTTCTACAGTCATCCTTCATTTGATGATGGAATTGCCAGGAACAGGTGAGACAGTGTAATTCCAATATAATATTTGTGTACCATAAAAATTAACCGGAAAAAAAGAAAGGATTTGACTGAATTATCAAAATGATTAGTGATAGACTTCCTCCTGGAATTACATCGGCTTGCTATTAAAAAAACGTCAGTTGGAAAGCAAAAATAAAAAAAAGTCAGACTAACGGTGCTATTACCCTGATTTCCCCAATTTCCACTTTTAAAATCTTGCCTAATTCTAATTTTTCCTGGTGAAGTAGAAAGTTTTGATGCCCATTGTTTTTTATTAATGTTAATGGAATAAAAATATACTTTCTCTTCTTCATCTATATCGTTATTGCTATTGTTATGATCAGTAAACAATTATTAATTTATTTATTCCTTTGTCTCCACCATCAGAATTATCACTATTGTTACAACAGTATACATTTTTTTGTCTATTTTTTGTCCTTTATTTTTTTTTTCCCATAGAGTGCCAAGCAACCTGTTTCAAAAACTCCTCTTACATATTTTCGAAAAGCGGAAGAGATTGGTATCAGAACAGGAAAGTCTGTTACAGCCAGGGAGGTAACTTAGTCTCCATCGAAACTGAAGAAGAATGGAAGTTTATCAAACATGAAATTCAAAAGCGTGGTACTTGGAATACTAGTGCGTGGCACATTGGTTTATGGACGATAGGCGGGGTTTGGACTTGGCAGAGTGGAGAAAAACTAAATATTTCGAAATGGCGAGATTCTGAGCAAGATGGTAACGGCGAATATGCGGAAATATCCAAGAATGGAGGCCTCTTTAATGGTATCAATCAGAGTGATGAAAATGCCTACATTTGCGAGATTCCCGGAGGTAAGATCACGTTCTAACCATAAAGTATATTATATGCTGAAATATTACATTCTTGCACTTGTGTCAGGAAAATTTCTCTTGCTTCTTAACATGAAGATATTGTTCACAGAATATGCTCAGCTCACCTCACTTGAACATGTACGTGTCAACGACGAATGAACTTTTAAGCGCGTATTAGTAGTTGAACATAATGCCCAAGGAAAAAATCCGGGACAAATGTTTCCAAAAAAAAAATGATTACTCTAAAATTGTCCTTTCTTTCGCATCGCCTGCAGCTGAAAAACCGCGATCGAAATTGTAGATATAACAACTTTTGTCGAGTGCGTTGAGATTGGGATAATCTAGCCAACGGAATTTTCCCTTGCCACAAGTTACAAGGCGTGTTCACTGAGGTCACTTAGTAAATGCATGTTCTTTTAAACATAACACATCGAAGAATGTATGCCCAAGGTCTTGAGTACCAGTCTTGAAGTACTGGTTTTTCTCGTAGAGTGCCAAGCAACCTGTTTCAAAAACTCCTCTTACATATTTTCGAAAAGCGGAAGCGATTGGAATAACAGTAGGCGTGTCTGTAACGACCAGGGATTTGACTTAGTCTCCATGGAAACTGAAGAAGAATGGCAGTTTATTAGTAACGAGATTCAGAAGCGTGGTACTCGGAATGCTAGTGCGTGGCACATTGGTTTATGGAAGACAGGCGGGGTTTGGACTTGGCTGAGTGGAGAACAATTAAACATTTCGAAATGGCGAGATTCTGAGCCAGATGGTAACGACAATTGTGCGGAAATATCCAGGAATAGAGGCCTCTTTAATGGTACCTCTTGGAATGATAAAAATGCCTATATTTGCGAGATTCCCGGAGGTAAGATCACACTCCAACCATAAAGTCTACTATGTGCTGAAACATTACAGTCTTCCACTTGTGTCAGGAAAATTGTTCTTGCTTCTTAAAAGTGGAAATATTGTTCACAGAATATGCTCAGCTCATCTAACTTGTACGTGTGAGCGATGAACGACCTTCTAAGCGCGTATTAGTAGTTGAGCATAATGCCCATGAAAAAATCCGGGACATATGTTTCGAAAAAGAATGATGACTCTAAATTTTTTCTTTTTTTTTTTACATCGCCTGCAGCTGGAAAAACAGCGATGGGGATTGTATATTTAACAACTTTTGTCGAGGGCGTTGAGATTGGGATAATCTAGCCAACGGAATTTTCCCTTGGTATAAGTGACAAGGCGTTTTCATTGATGTCAGTGAATGAATGCATGTTCTTTTGAACAAAACATATCGAAGTATGGGTGCCTGTGTGTACCCTACTGATTTAGGGCTGTAATTACGGCAAGATCCTGCATGAGCTGAACAATTTTTGATCGAGTAAATGGTAGTTGAAACAGACTGAGGTAATGCAAGTTAAATAGAGGCTTCACCGAAATATTTTTATTTGTATAATGAAAAAGGTGGTTCAAATGGCTTGCAAACAAACTTTGAAGCATTTCTTTAAATGTATCTGTCACAATCTGACACCTGTTACGAAGAGAAAGTGTAAGAAACAAAAGCGCCTGCACGTTTAAAAAAAAAAAATCATTATCAACGGTACTGGTTTGGCAAACAAACTTAAGTTTAATATCTGTAACGAGTATTGATGAACGACGCATAATCAGTAAATGGAAGGAAACCAAAGTGATCCTCGCTAGCGTTCACTTATTATAAAACATCTGTTTCGTCCAAGTTTTGTAAATTGAGCGATATGACAAGTTTGAATTTTTGAACCTTTAAACCGTTTGCGTTTCCTGTCATTCGCCTCCCAATAGTTGGAAAAATATAAAAACATGTGCTAAGAGGAAAGCCGTAAAACATTGAAACAGCTCAATTTACATCTCGTTCTAATCCAAGATTTTCCTCTCTCATCCATCTCCAGCATCGCCATCGCCGTCGTCGTCGCCGTCGCCGTCGCCGTCGCCGTCGCCGTCGCCGTCGCCGTCGCCGTCGCCGTCGCCGTCGCCGTCGCCGTCGCCGTCGCCGTCGCCGTCGCCATCGCCATCGCCATCGCCATCGCCATCGCCATCGCCATCGCCATCGCCATCGCCATCGCCATCGCCATCGCCATCGCCATCGCCATCGTCAACAACAACATTGTCATCGTTTTTAAGGACAGTCGAGAAGCTGGTTTGTGTTCTAAATAGTCATTTACGTTTCTGTGCATGTCGCTTTTCGGGACCTTCTCTGTTTATAAATGTGACATATTTTTTTTTTAATTCTAGGCAAATGATTCTGTGTCAAAATTTTCCGGAATAAACATTACCAGAAATATTTCCATAAAGGTATCCAATTTTCATAACTTGAAGGCTTTTAACTTTGATATATCTATTTAAACCATAAAAGTAAATATCTGATCTTTCAGGATAAACCACCATTCAAGCTATATGAGGTGAAAATGGTGAAAAATGGGAAAAAATGGGAAAAAATAATCCAGGCTCCTAAAAGAGTTATTTTGACAATGAATACCCTGGACACCATCGAGGGCCTCCTGCTAGACTTTTTCCGCATTCTTAATATCAATTGCATAAATGAGACAGGCTAGTTCATGACCTGGAGATATTTTACGTCATTGCAGGAGGCTGTAGGTGTGTTTGAAAATTTCACCATAAATATCGCGAACGTCGCAAAAGACATGGCCAACATGGAAGAGGTTAAGACTCTAAGAAAATCCATCTTTGAGGTGGCAGAGGCCGTCGAGAAATTTGCTCTTAATTATGGAAAGCAGCACCTGAGTGGAATGAGGCTTTCAAAAAGGATCGTGTACCCAAAAATGGGTGAGGTTGCGGCCTTCAATACTGTTTAGGTTTAAAGTCTATTTCTCTGTTACTTAATGACTTGCTGACAGACCGACTGAGCAGCATAATTTCCTAGATAATGTAAGAACTCAGTTATACGCCTTAAACGTTATTGTTGAATGTTATCGATGTCTGTTTGTTTGTTTTTTTTTAATTTGTTTGATACTTTAAAATTTTGCGGTGAGGGAAATTAAAAGTATCTTTAAACAATCAATAAGACAGAATAGAAAACCTTCAAAATTTTGAAACCTTTCTTCTCGCTCGGTTTGACAGTTTTGGCCATTCAAAAAGCCTATCGCCAGAATGCAGGTTTCTTCCACTTTGATGAACAACGATGGCAAGCGAGAATCGATATCGCTTCTTCAAATTTTGAGGAAAATGGTTCGTATTAACCAGCGTGTTAACTGTACAACTTTTAGTTACCTTGGTTTCTCCAATCGAAATTTCTGTATTGAAATAAATCCTCAAAAAAATGCGGTTTATTAGTTTACATAGTCTATTTTCTTGAATCATTTGCCTTCCTTCTAATGTCATGATAAAAATTTTAATTTTGTGATTTATTATTATTATTTTTTTTTTTTGATAACTTATTTTTTGTTGATTCTTGGGGGTTTTAAGGATCATTGGTGGTTGCTTTTGTGTACAAGGATCTACATGACCTACTTCTGACAGATCAACCTATCAGGAATGAAACAGTCAACAAAAGGTGATGTTATTTTCATCTTATAGTATGTCCCTTTCCCCAAAAACACACAACACAGAAATACGTAAGACCCAAGTTCAACTAAACTGACCTTAGAAACTGTCAAAAGTTCCATCTAAGGTTGGAAGTCTCCCTGCCTGTCTTAGACTATTCCACCTTCAATAAAAATTCGCTTGAATCTAGCGAGAGTATATGCTTGTTGATTCCTTGGTTTTGGTTCATTTTCAAATATAATTTCTTCATAGGTATATCAACTCCAGGATAATGGCCATAACTATGGACCCCAAGCCAAATAAATTGGGAGAAAATGTCATCCTTAAGTTCAAAAACCTTAAGGTAACATTAAAATTAGTAGTTACGCGTTATTATGATTCATTCTGACAAGATAAAATCCATTTTCAGGTCTTGACAGCAGAGAAGCGTTGTATGTTTTGGAGTGGCAGCAGCAATAGGTAAAAATAAAACTGCAATATATTATTGTTCAGAATTTATTCCTTCCTAAATTGATTTAAGTATGAAGGAGAATGAATGAACGTTCTTAGTAAGATTTTCCCTGGAGGCCAACATGTTGGCGTTTTTAGAGAGAGGAAGTCTGACTGAAATGTTCTCGCAGCTAAGACTACAATGAAGGAAAAACTTAGCGCAAAATTGTCAAACATCGCCTCTTCCAAAACGATGAACAATTTTGTGCGCTTTGTCGACCTACTTTTTTTCAGCTCAGAAGGCTTTTCGGAGGAAGGATGCCATGTAGTTACATCAAAAAGCAACTCAGAAGAAACAGTTTGCAGCTGCAATCATATGACGCATTTCGCCGTCTTAATGGACTACGACGGTAGCACAAAGGTAATCAAATAATTTTTGCCTTACTCTATAATTTTATGGGCTCAATTAAATACCTCAATGTTTTATTTTAAATTTCTTTTTCTTTTTTGACACAGCTCACCGAGGAGGACGAAACAGTTCTGAAAGTTATCACCTACGTGGGACTGAGCCTCTCCATCGTCGGGATACTTTTAACATTAATACTTTATTCTTGCCTCACGTAAGTAATGTACCTGAATATTAGTGACGTAAATTCTTAACTCCCTTCAAGTAGGCTAGGGAGAAAAGAGATCTCAATGCAAATCTCCATGTCAATAAGAACATGCATGCCAGCCAGCCAGATAACTAAGAAATCCAAAGTCGATTTCATGCCCCATCAAGAGCGCTTGAAAAGCTCATGGTTTCACGTTTTATGAATTGTTTTCGGTTAAGCTATTTTCCTCGTAATGCTTTCCTTTTTTTTGTCCTTTCTAGAGCTATTTACTGTTTTTCTTCTTTCCTTTGATGTCAAGATTTAGTTGATATCTTTAGCCATATTTTGCTGTATCTTTTGATTCAATTTTGTTGTTCTGATGTACTCAGTGTGTGTTGATGTTGTTGTTGTTGTTGCCTTTGTCTAATTCATTGTTTTTTTTACTTTTTTTTCATCAGAGATGTTCGTCAACCTCTCCCTCAAATTCGACTGAGTGTTTCTATGTCCCTTGGAGCTGGACAGATCATCTTCATCGCCGGAATAGACGCCACAGAAAACAAAGTTAGTGGCCTCTCTTTCTATCCATAGAATGAATTTACTCTTTGCACCGTAAATATCGTCGAAAGGAGCACGATAAGAATACGAAAACTTTTTCTTTTCACAGGCTGCCTGTGTTACAATAGCAGCTCTGATGCAGTATTTCTTCATGGCCGCTTTCTGTTGGATGCTGATCGAGGCAATTTATCTCTACTTCTTCGTTGTGAAAGTTTACAACATCAACACCAAGATGCACATGTATCACGTCATCTCATGGGGTGAGTTTATTATTTTACAGCGTGCACTTGTAGCTATAACCATGCATGCTTTCGGATCACCAAATCTGGTGTTGTAATCCATTGAAGTGTTAAGATTTCCTTACTTTCTTTATGGGTAGGTCTTCCAGTGATCATGGTGGCCATTTCACTTGGCATCGCTGCTGGAAAAGAAGGGTTACAAAGCTACACGAGTGATAAATAGTAAGGAAAAAAATTCAACAGTTTCTTATTGCTCTTCTTCTTTTGTTTCATTTTATTGCATTTTTTCTTTTGTCTTTTTGTGCATAGTTTGAAATCAGTATCATTTCATTCGCTAAAAATTTGGCTTTCTTTCTTGTCTTTCACTTCTTCGAGTTTAGTTGCTGGCTTTCCTCGACTAACAACCTGACCTGGATATTCGCCGCCTTTGTCGTTTTCATTGAAATTGTGAGTTAATGATTCGTGTTGGTGATTGTGATTGGTACACCTGGACTAATATCTGCCAAAAGACTTTTTTTCTCTGCTCTTTAAAAAGCGGATTAAACCTTTAACTCCCAGAAGTGATCAACATGAAACCTCTCCTTGTGATATTCTTACATTAAACAGCAAACAGCTGATGAAAATATTTAAACTTATCAGGTAGAAGTTGTTGCCTTGATCTAACACCAAATTATAGCTTCAAATATTCTCCAACTTTTACTACATAGTGTAAAAAAAAGCTTCTCCATCCTCCATATTAGTTTTCTAACACTGTTTCGCATTGATATACCAAGATGAGTTTTTCGCGCTAAAGTTACTCATTAAAAAATTAATAATGATAAAAAAATTGAAAAAGATAAAACGAGCAGGAAGAGTAGAAGATATTGAATTTATCTAATTTAACATGAGGCTTCACTTTGCATAGTTCATTTAGTTTAGACACTTTTGTTCGCGATTTCTTTAGCTCATTGTCAGAGCATCCAAGCTCATAATCCAGGTACCCTAGCTAAGAGTTCTTTTCCCTGTAAATGACTCTTCATTCCACTCTCCTTACCAAACAAATGACGTCTTTGGCAAGGATCCTCTCCTGCCTTGGCTTTTTGACAACCATTTCTAAATAATCAATTTATTTCTATTGTATTCTTCAGCTCAACATCTTGATGCTCGTACGCGTTATAAAAGAGATCACCAATTTGGTGCAGCCAATAGCAGAAGACAACCATTTTCAGCAAATACGGTAAGATTTACATCATAAAACTAAACAGTGGAAAAGATTGTCATGTGCTCCTGTGAGGCGATATTCGCCTAACCTCCTCATTCCTTAATTAGGAAGGCATTCCGATCCCTAACAATTACAATTTTTTGTCAAAAGAAAAAAAAAAGAATGGTGTTTTTTTGGTTGCTTTTAACTCCTAGACTTGGCATCAAAGCATGCTTAGTGATAATTCCCCTACTGGGTGTCACGTGGCTATTTGGTCTCCTTTTGCCTGTGCATAAAGCTTTCGCCTACATCTTCACCATACTCAACTCTACTCAGGTGAGTGTTGAATAGCTTCTCTCAAAAATCACTCAATCTCGATTAAATTTTTTAACCAGGCGATACAACATTACAATTGTTACATGATATTTATTGGAATTATGAAAACAAAAAGCTGTTAAATATGCCAGAGAAAACAGATTTCTTCCTCATTTATGGGTCACGCAATTTTCTTTTCTTCTCAAATTTCTCTTCATACACATGTAAATCTTTAAAATATATTTGCCTTGTTTATTTAAATATTGTAAAAAGGAATGTTTATTCTGTAGGGTTTCCTGATTTTCGCTCTACACTCCCTGCAAAACACTCAGGTAAGAAAAGAAAACTGTTTATACACTAACTGCATATCATCAAGTTGTAGTGTTTCAATAAATACCTGAGTACTAAGAACCATATTTCATGTCGCTGATCTATCTGCAGATCAAAGAACGATTCAAAAGAAAGATGAACATCGTTTTTCTATCTTCGATAAAGGACACCTCCATAAGGAAGAGCTCACAGGTCAAACCAAGTGAGATAGACATTGTATGGACAGTTGAGTTGCAGTCTTGTGCTGAATTTGAATCGAAATATCGCACAACTTAGGTAACTGGATCCAGCAAACTGGAAATAATAGTCAATTACTTAGTACAATCACTTAGTTAACAGCGATTAGTCGGTTGTGATCGGTCTGAGTTACGATCTGCAGGTAAAGGTCATTCTGTTTATTATTGTTTAAGCACTCATGCAGTTGTAAATGTCACCAGTCTTCTTCGTGATTGTAAGTTATAAGTTTATTTTCTGGACGATCGTATATTTGCAGGCAAAACTCATCGAAATAAACCAATCTAAAAATTAAATTTTTTGATGGCTCAGTCAGTTGATGGCTGCCCTTCAAGTAAGACTACAGGGAGAACTACTGTGAAGATTGTTGATATAATTTCGAGGAACTTTGGAGACAACTGTGAGATTTTGTCAGTGGTTGAGCTAAGAGATGGTTTTTAATGGGCTTAAATAAGTTTATTTAGGATAAATACTGTACTTCCTTTAAGAGTCGCTACTCGATAAGAATATTACAAGTTGTTTAATAAAATAATTGTTCTTTCTGTCGGTTAAATTGTACCGTAACAAATGATACTAATAGTAGTACCAGCTAAAGCGGACATTCAAAGTTGTTGCTTAACGAATAAATAGATGAATACGTAAATGTTTGAATAAATAAACAACTAATTAAAAAAAAAAAAACCCTTATGATTGGATCTTTTTTGAAGCAGTTGCGTCTGCCCGTTTTTAATTTTTTTTTCGCAATTACGTCGCGCGTTATACCCGAACTTTAATATAATATTCTCCTTCCGCATCCCTAAGATAAGGATCACCGTTTTTGAATGGAAATACATTGAATGATTAGGAATTCAATATAATAAGGGCTATGTTAGCCGGAAATGGCATAAACCAATAGATTATAACCTCTTGCGCAAACTTCATTCAACAGCGATTAAGGAACAATTACTCAGAGTAGAAAATTTATAGAAAAAAAGCTTAGCGATAGAAATGCGGAATATTTCCATGGGCCTTGTTTTCAAGTATCACTACAACGGAGAGTCAAGCATTGAAGAGGAATTTCAACAAGTGAAATAAGGAGTCGATTATGAAGATGTGCCTAACTCGGTTTACAACAGACTCGCAAACTCCCGTTGGTAAAAACGTTATCTGAATTATCGAAATAGATCCATGTCGAACAAGCGGTTAGGACCTGCGAGAAGGTAGCCATTTTTAGTTTCTTTTTTTTTTTTTCGAGTTCGAACTGCGGCAGTAGGGGGTTATAAATAGCGGTGCTTAATCAGCAAGTTGCCTGAGATCAGATGAATCCTTTTTTGCGCTAATTTACTCTAAGGGCGAACTTACTCTTACGTGGGGCCACGTAAAGAGAACAAACAGCGCGAAAAAAATGGCTCAATCATTTAGGATCATTCCGAGCAGTGCGATGCCTGAGTCACTCGTTTTACTTCACACATGCATTGGTGTACTCCGCTGATTTCTTTTCATTTTTTTTTTTTGGATGACTTATAACTACATAGAAGTTAGTCTTCCTTGTTTTCCAAAAAGAGAAGAAGAGTTAAGGGGTGTATATGACTTTCCTATATTCACAGTCGTTTAAGAATTAGGGGATTATAAAAACACCGAGGGAAAAACAAACAGTCAAGCGCCCGCCTAAAGCCTGAGGGAACAGTTAGATAAATAATCACATTTGGATCCGTTTTGTTCAATCCCTTTAAGAGCCTGTCCACGAGAGCACCAGGCAGTCGTGCTACATGCCATCTCACCGATTTCAATGAAACTTTGCCAGTTTAAAGGGTCTACCCCAAAACTAAAAAAGACGAACTGGTTTCTGTTTTGGATTTTTCCTGGGGGAGATAGACCACCCCCACGGTTTTTCTTGTTTTCACCAGGGAAATCGCTTCAAAATAGGTAAAATGTATGAAGCTCTCACTGCGATGGTATTCAACCAATTACTCTGAGAGTTTGCACACATACTTTTACATCTTTAGTTAATGTCCGCCGCAAGTATCAGTCAATTTGATAGACAGCTTGTCAATCAACAGAGGCAAATAAACGACTGTGGTTTTAGACTTTTCGATTCATCCAAATATTTGACAACTTTGAGGTCAAATATCTTCCCTTGCCAGAAAGCTACAACACTAATCTTGATACCCCTTCATAATCCATAATTTTATCTCTGAAAATCATCAAAAAACTTTGGGCACTACCGTATTTTTGTCTTGGATGCCTTTTAAAATCTGCGGCTGTGACAAGTTTCTCTCAACTACACCTGTCACGCAATTCTTGCTCTAGGCGGTCACTTGACCGAATAAACCTACATTTTTCAGCTCTTGATACAAGATGATTGATCAAGAAGGCTAAAATATGTGAAAAACTTTCAAGATTTTTTGTAAGAATGGAAATTTCACGTTGCTAAACATCACCGACTTCCGAACCACACTATTGACTGGGACTCTGCGCAATGCCTAACCTACAACATCAACTACTATCAACGTCTGACTCTGGAAATCTGGTTTACTAACTTGGAACAGACTCCCCTCAACAGGCGTCAACCACTACCAGCACCATTTAAACGACTCATCCACGACATTAACATTACAGACGAACCGAACTTTACTAACGGATCGAGACTGACCAATCACGACCGACCTACGCCACTTGAGTCTTACAGCCAATAACATCGCGGCAAAATTTATTTATTTATTTTATTTATTTAATCTTTATTTAAGCACGAAACAATTCATCAGCAATTACATTAACTAAAACTATTTAAAAATTAAAACACTAACTAATAACTAAAAGCTGTTTTCCGTGAATGCCGTGCGTTATAGAGTGGCATTGATCTTGCGTTTAAATAACCCCAGAGACTCTGTGTTCCTTATATCACATGGAAGACTATTCCATAATGTGGCTCCACTATAGCTAAAGCTTTTTCGATAATAGTTAGTGCGAGGTAGAGGAACATTGAGTTTATTTTCAGAGTCCCTGAGGTCATAAGCAGAGTTACGCCATCTAAACTTAGAATTAAGATATTCAGGAGCTAGCCCGTGCAGACATTTGAAAACCATGGTAACTCTATGAATTTCCTGCTGGCTTGTCAGATTTTTCCAACTTAAAAATTCAAGTAGCTTAGTTGCATCGGCATCATAGCTGGAAAATGTCAAAACACGGGCTGCTCTAATCTGTAATTTCTGCAGCTTATCTCGTAGCGTTATCCCACAGCTACCCCAGACAATGTCACAGTACTCAAAGTGAGGTTTTACTAAAGCTTGGTAAAGCAGATGTAAGGTCGATGCTGGGATCAGATGCCTGACTCGCTTTAGGCACCCGATACCAGAGGCAATCTTTTTTGTTAATTTTTCGATGTGACTATGCCAATCGAGCCTATCGTCTATAATCACACCAAGCGATTTTGTAGAAGTAACCTGGCTCACCTGAGTGCTGTTCATTCTAATTGTTGGTGAAGCTGTGAGAGTACCCAGTCTCTGCCTTGACCCTATTAGCATGAATTCGGTTTTTGTCATATTCAGTGTGAGTTTATTCGCTTGTAGCCAGTTGAAAACGTTTGTTAAGTCCTCATTCAGACAAAGCTGTATACTCTCAAGATCACCACCCGCATATGTAAGGTGTGTGTCGTCAGCATACATCCTCGGCTCACAATTTGATAAACAATTTGGAAGATCGTTGATATATAATAAAAACAATAGTGGACCGAGGATGGTCCCCTGGGGGACGCCACAAGTTAATGAGCAGCTGCTGGACAGCGACCCGTTCACAGAACATTTCTGTGTGCGGTTTTCCAAGTATGACTGAAACCATTTGAACGATTTGCCATGTATACCATAATAGTTTAATTTCGAGAGGAGGATCTGATGATCAACAGTGTCAAAAGCTTTTTTCAAAAGAAAACCGACCGATCAGTTTATACAAACCGGACTAGAAACATTCGACTGACAACAACTATTCCTTGGCTCTAAAGATGACTTCTGCTCAGGTTGTCGAAACGTCAGTCACCGACATCAGTCCTCCTCAGGACTACACTCACCCGGACGATCAGACTACACTATTACAAGGAATTCTCTCTTAGTCGCTCATGGGAATTAAAGGGTTAACATCAATATCCATATTCTCTAGACTCTTAACTATAAATTTCCATTGGTACTGTATTTGCTAGTTCAAAAACAAACTCACAGTCTGATCAAATTGGTATTCATAAACAAAGTAATAGCTAGCTCACCTGATTGTAACATAAAGAAAACCCAGCAAGGACCCAGCCAGGCTGTTGTCAGTTGTAAGACAGCAAAAAATGGGTAGAACAGGATCCCGTATACAAGAACAGTGACAATAATCTGAAAAACTAGTTAAAACAGAGGAATTTTTTTTCTGCTTGCTCGTGTTGAGTGCTGGACTGCTGTGCAGGTAAAGGGGGTAAATTTCTAAAGAAACTGTGATGCTGCATCATTGGGAGAGTATAACAGGGTAATTTAGTATTTTTGACTGTGTTGATAATGTAAATTGGCCAGAGTAAAGGGTTTAAAAGCTGACGTTTTGAGCGCAATAGCCCTTCATCGGAGCAATTGAAGGAATTGTGGAATGTGTGTGTATTTATATGCAGAAAATGGAGCTATGTTATTGGTGGGAATATGGCGACAGGAAAACAAGAATATATTAGCTGAATGAAAAGCATTCGTTGATACCATGTGGCTTAAGAGTGCCTATTTGAAAGATAATTTTTGTTCTGGAGTTATGCAGCCCGAACTGCCTAGATGTAGGGAAAGGCCACAAAGTGCCATATGCTGCCAAGAATGATTATGCAGATTAAAGTATCTAGCGACTGCTTTGGATGAGTCCTTGTGATTTCTTTTTACATTGCGAAGGTGTTGTGGCTATGTTGGTAGCGGAGGGTTCAAGCCCCTGACCACAACAACACTCAGGTCTTAAAATAACTGACAAGAACATGCTGCCTTTGATACAACATCTGCAAATGGTTAGATGTTCTAGTCTTCTCAGCTAAGGATGATAAACCATAGGCCCCATACTCTCCTACATCTTCTCTGTACTGGTTATAAGCAGGGGACATTAACCCTTTAACTCCCAGAAATGATTTACAGGTAACTTCTCTCTACAATATCCTTACATTATCCAGCAAACAGGTGATGAGAATACCCAAACCTTCTCAGGTAGAAGATGTTTTCTTAATCCACCAGAAAAGTTCTCATAACTGATGAATATGCAATTGTGCAGCAGCTAGAGGGGAGAATTAATTAATAATCAGATCTTGAGAGTTAAAGAGTAAAAGAACTTACAGACTTCAACAAAGAGTAACAAATGTTGCCCCCAGTGTGACCTTCTTATCATTTATAGGGCCCACATTTACACCTGCTTTTAAAAGCCGAACTGAGCCAGCCTGTCTAAATATTCCAAATAAATAACTTAATATCAAGTTCACACCCACATCACAAATGGAAGCTGGGTGCCCAAGGGGCCCAGGAGCTGCAACTACAGTCACACCCCAAGATGCTAGAAGTTCACCCAACTGGCCTACCCAATGCTAAAGTGGCAGCTTGCTGAAATAGACCCTGCAAAACAAACCCTGCAGTTGGGGTTGAGGGGAGGAAACACAGAGAACTGCTATCCTCAAGGACAAGAATCCCACACAACAGAACAGCAAACAAAACACGGGCACACGATAAACCAACACATACACTGATAAGGTATACTACTGGATGAGGACAGCCCCAGGGCCCTAACATCCACAGCAGTGCTGATGCAAACTATGCAGAATGCAACAAATACTGCACGGATCCTAACAGCTGGCTAAGACATAAACCAAATGTCTGAAAACGCTACTGACCATGCATGTATTTGCTCTTAGTCATTTAAACTGTATGTTAAATTCCATTTAATAACTACCGTATTTACCCGCAGATAGGCCACACCCGCGTATTGGCCGCACCCCAAACTTTCAATGGTTTTCATGGGAAAAAAAAAATGTTGAGGTCGAGTACCCGGTAGTTGTATGTGTTGTAAGTTAGGAACAATTTAAAGCGAACATTAAAATGCCAATTTACTGTACTACCGTGAGTTCTCGTGCATATTAATGAGGTGTCAAAACGCTTGTACCCGCGTATAAGCCGCAACCCCAATTTCGGTCCCATTTTTCCGGGAAAAAAGTGCGGCCTATCCGCGGGTAAATACGGTATATTAAAATTTGTTCATAAAATAATACTGACCCATGGAAACTGAGTTAACCTATAGCTACTATACTCTTCAAAATGATTTTAACAGTGAGAGAAAAAACAAAACAAAACAAACAAACACTCAATTTATTCAAAATTAGGCTGCTATGGTATGACCACTTACCCTGCACCCATCCAGCTGGGTCAGGCATCTGAGAAATTCCATTTTTTAGTTGTAAAAACATATTCAGGCATGTGCTGGAAGTGGCTCCAAACATAACAGCCATGGTGAATCTGTTGCCAAAACCACTTAAAAAAATCAAATGGTCTGAAAGGAAACCACACAAACATTAGTCAAACATGGGCACCCAAATAGCTCACTTAAAAATACACTCCCATTAGACCCATTCAATAAGGGAATCCCTCATATTATTGCACTGTGTTTATATTCTGACTGAAATGGCACAATTTCCTGGTAGATTAGGGGGAGGGGAATTTTTTGGTCAATGAAGTGGAAAGTGTTACTTTTGTGATCCCATCTACCCATGTGCTGCTGGCCTCTCGGAATACCTGCCCTATTATAGTCTATTCTGTGGCCAACTGTACACCCCATCTGCTAAGTGAGTCACTTTACCAGAAATGTAATACTTGTGATCCCAACTTAGTCAATTTCTGTTTATAGATGCATCTATCTAGCTATACTACAAAGTCTTTTAAGTAGGTCATGATCCTAAAATGAAGCGACACATTTGTTTATGTGAATTTAGAACACTTTACTTTTCATCTTCAGTGCATTAATATTCTGGTACATATCAATCTAGTTTGAATCTTCCTGTTTGTAAATCCTTATTTTGATGTATGAAAATTTTCCAAATAATGAAAATATGTTAGTCCCCACTCTAGTAACTCTATTGAAAATGTAACCCCATTATAGCTAAGTAAATCATGAAAATGCCACCCAAACCAGCAGCACATCCCCTTGCCTAGTATTACAAGTAGCTAGGTGTCACTTAGACTTAGGTACAACTACTTAAAAGTACACAATGATCAGACTATATGTTGCTGACCTTCAATATAAGCCTTGACCTTTTTGCTCTATTAATCAATTCTGTACTCACATCAGCAAACCAGGATATCCATTGCAGTTTTGAAGTCCAGATTTGACCCTTTGCTTGACAAAGGCCAGTATAAAAATAATGACAAGCTTAAAAATAATAACAATACATGTAATAATAATTATCAGTTGTGCAAGCATGAAATTACAAGTGAAGTTTTAGCAAAACATCATCACCTGTCTAAGTTTCTGACATGAAACAGGGGGGAGGGGGGCACTTATTCCAGAGGGGTGCTTATTAGAAGAAGGGTGCTAAATCAAATTATTACTACTACATGTAAACGATTTTGTCATCATTGTCTGATGAAAGTTACCTCAGTATTTCACTTACAGCTGGAAGAAGCTGTAACAAAATAATAACAATAACAAAAGACAGGTGTTACAGAACATTGAAAATTCACGCTGGAATGGAAAATTACAAAGCTAATAGATGACAGTGCAGGCAAATGCAGGAACAAGCTTCCTAGCACAGACACCAAATTCAAGTGTGAAGTGAGAAAGACAACTGCTCTTCATTTTCAGAAAAATATTAATAACAAATTAAAAATTATAAAAAAAAAATCCACATACAATTTCAAAGGAAATAACTGAACGAGGCCTACTGTAATTTAAGACACAGAACAGAACGAAAATGATGATCTGTAATTTTACAAAGAGAGATTTTCAATTTGCAAAACAAGAACCCGTGTGGAACTCCACTGTACGGAAGAATGAGAGGGTCTATTAGAAACCTCTGAGCCGTCAAAAAAATTATCCACAACCGCAAAACCGCAAAAAAGATTCGATCAAAACCGAAAACCTCATGCAAAACCGTCAAAATCTTTAAGTGTTCACATCTCAGTTTTCAAAACCCTGATCGATCCGATACAGTGTTGACAAGTGGAGCATACACAAAACCACATTGGAAACCAAATCCGAAGCCCATAAGACAAGTATTTATGACGAAAACCGAAAACCATATGCTAAAGGACGGAAAATCCATAATGAATACCCAATCCGAAAAACCAAAATTCTTTGGCACAAAAACCGATCTTAAAAAAATATCGAAAAATCCCAATGCCCCCCTTACGGATGAATCGGTCAGTTCAGTCCATAAATCACACAAATGATAACACAACAACCATTATTATTATTGAAACCTCAACGAAAACTTTTTTATCATTATAATCAGAAACATGCTGCAAAACAACTTTAGTCACGCGATATTTTTTAAGGAAGGTGTCATGTCACGCATTCGAATTATTCATCGACTACGAGCTCACAAATACAGAAGAGGATTTGATCTCTGCGCGAACATAGTGAAGATTCAGCAAAGAAAACCACGGAGATGTTCATATTTTCAGTTCGTTTCGTCTCGTTTATTAAATCGCAGTAAGCCCTATAAAATTCCGGAGATATGGTCGAGTCCAGTTTTACAATAGAGACTAAATGCATTGTATGACATCAGATCTTTGAAAGACAGACGCAAAGAACAGTGTTACAAACGTTAACTCTTAGACTCAGTTGTATCCAACTCTGCGCATAAACACTATCATCTGCTACCACTCTAGCAAACACAATTTGGAAACCAGTGTAATTTTAAGTTTGGGAAAATGTGCACGACCACATTCATTCCATTCAAGTCCAATCGCTAGAACTTTTATACGTAGTTTTTTTTTTATTCTATAGAGTCATTTTATATTACATGAAATTGTTTTTGAATAACAGCGTATAAAACTTCAAATAACATTTTGCAAATTTCATGCTGCGAATTTGAATATTTTTCAATAAACAAACGATATACCTCGAGGAGACGACAGCGCAACGAAAGAACCCAAATCGCAGAACGAGCGGGCGCGAATCTAGGGCGCATTCATTCATGGAAATATCGACATCTACAACAGAGTACGTACCCCTGAGAAGTGTTCTCCGCGGATCTATTTGCCATTTTCCAAAGCAATCTATTGGGGCAACTGCACGTGGTTCAACCTCCATCGTCTGACGGCTCCTTTCGTGTAGTTCCGCGAATTTGAATTAGATTATGGTTATCTTGTGACCACTTTATCTTTCTCAGAAAATTAGCGGAAGAGAAATAGTAGGAGTCTGGAAGCTAGCTAGGTTGGTGACCGCTGACTGAAGTACAAGAGATTTTCAAAGATGGCCCGCAATGTAGGAGACTGATGTGAACACATCACTTTACTAATAGTTTGTTCGTCGTTTTGGTTCTCAGCGGCAGAATTTCGCCAAAATTGGTATGTATTGCCATACATGGTAAAAATTTCATCTGTCATGAATCTTTTATTTAGCACATGGTAGGTAATTTTACAACAAGTTTTAACCAAGAGTTTCAATCCACTACATATAATTATCTAATCCAAGGTATCTTTCTTTGGTATGGTACTGTGTGTTAACTAACTTTGTTGGTGTAATTTTCAATAGTGTGTCTGAGTATGTCAGGGTAGCTGAGTGAGGCTGATACGTTACAGTGTTTTGCCTCTTTTATCTTAAACAAGGTCATTAAATGAAGCAATTTTGTCTCATTTCTTAACTCCCAAGATCTGTTTGCTAATTCTCCCCACTATTTTATAGACGTTTCCTTGTGCATTTGTAATAGGAATTTTTTGTTAGGTCAAGATAACTTTTTTCATTACCCTTTAGTTGAATATTGTTTAGATATTTTAGGAAGAAGTTACATCATGTTAATTACATCTGGGAGTTTAAGGGTTAAACAGCGTGATGTGATACACTGCTATCTAAATTTCCCTTAAGTTCGAAATATCCAGGACTTAAGCATACCCTACAAATTTGTTCAAACTGCAGCTTTCACTTCTGCAAATTTTGACAAGTACTAGTTAATCTTTAATTTAATAAGACTGAAGGGAAAATAAAATTTTTGATTAACTTGAAAAGTGATTGATAAAGAAACATTGAAACTTCACCTTACTCAAACTTTTTTTTTCCACAAGCCTGGTGTGTAACCAATGTGCCAGCAATAAATTTTAGATAAGTTTAATTTCCTGATGACTGGACTGAACTCTTCTATTTACATGCCATTGCTAGTGGTTTTTAAGTAAAGTATTACAAACATAATACATCAAGAACAGAATGACTAATTACAAGATTGGAAATAACACAGGAAATACAAGTAACATGAAATATGTATAACATAGACAATACTAATAATATATGAAACATGGGTCACTAGACGAAAGAGCAATTTACTTGATGATTTTGGAATATGGCTGGCATAACAGTGTACTTGCAATTACCTTTTAACTCAAGCTCACACCTTTTTTATTTGCATGATCCGCGTAAAAGTCAAACTTATATGGAGAGTTGCGTGGACTGGGGCTTAAGGAGGGAGATTGGTTTCTACACCTGGTGTCTTCTCTTGATTTTCTGAGCTGGAAGATAATGTCTTGTAAGGAAGCTGTGCTCCAAGGAACAACACCCCCCCTTGATCTTATCCAGTTTTATTGTTAGGTCCAAAGAAGTGAATTTATCTCACATCTGTGTGAATAAAAAATAAATATGTAATTGTTAATATGCTGGTCAGAGTTTATCAAGCAGTGAAGATGATGACATTGCCTGAAAATAAAAACCAAAAGTAAATCAGAAGAAGAAGAAGAAAGGAAAAAACATTATTTACTCAGGTTGTGTTTTAGGTGAACACCAACAGTTTTGAAAGGAACAGATGTTGAGACTCTACACAAACTCTTATACCTCTGTATTAGTTTTATGGTTTCAATGTACATGTAAGCTAGGTAGTTGTGCTATACAGTTTTCTTGTCACTTCCCTCTGCAATTTGCATTATTACGGAAACAGGGTGTAAAAAGATTCACATAATTATACGCACAACATCACAATGATGTCCTGACCCTATTTCTAAATTAATCTTATATCTCTGTTAGATTCTGATGAAGATCCTCTTCCTCCAAAAATCAGGTATGTGATTTGTTTCTTGAATTTTGTTCCCTTCCATACAGTTGTAGTTAATCCTTTAACTCTCAGAAGTGATCAACATGAAACCTCTCCCTATAATATCTACACATTATTATGCAAACAGGTAATGAAAATATTTAAACTTATCAGGTAAAAGCCACTGTCTTGATCTAGCACCAAGCTCTCATAACTAATTTAGAAGGAAATGTGTAGCAGCTAGAGGGGAGAAATAGCAATCAGATCTTAGGAGGATTAAACTTTTGGACCCTAATATCACCCCTGAATCAAGAATCAGGGAAATGGTCACCAACTGTAGAAGCTCTTGATTGTTAAACAAATTTTCCTTGTCAGCAGCTTAGAAAATGCATAGAGAACAGTATGGAGAATATGCATACAGATGTCAAGTTATATTCAGAACCTGGTTCTCTTTCATTCATGTCTCTTTTAGAAAAGCTACATCAGTAAAGAAGGAGGAGAGTTCAAAAGCTAAGAAAAGTAGAAGACCAATCAGCTTTAAGACTCAGGTAAGAAAATGATGTCTTATCATTGAGGGTACCCCATACCTTTTATGTGAAGGGTGATTGGGAGATTTTGTTTTCACAGGAATCATGATTTCAATTTTTTTTTTCATGAATTTTGATTAAAGACGACATAATCCTTCCATTTCCATCTGAACAATTTTTTCTCTATTTAAACACAACCCATGAATGAAGAATTAAATGACTTCAATGTGATCGACAAACCATTTTGTTTCCCTGATGAATTTCAGCATATTTCCAAGAGCAAACTCATAGGATGAACAGCTTTATAAACACGCGAGAAAGAGTGAAAATTTTAATTTGTGAATTTGGCTAATTAATTCTCTTTTTTTTAATTTCATGTGAATGTCAAAGAATTTTGAATATTTTTCATGATGCATGAAAAGGCCATGAATTATATTTTTATGTGACTGAGTTCTACAAAAGGGTTCAGAGGACTCTCCTTATTAATGGAGTGAGTGGTGGAGTTTCAAAGTCCAAGATCTGATTGTTAATTCTCCCCTCTAGCTGCTAGATGTTTTTGTGTAAATTAACAATGAGAATTTGTTGTTAAACCATTATTTTAGGGTTTTGTTAAGGTTTATTTTCAGGCTTCCTTTCTACCAATTCCCTCGCATTCAAGAACCAATCATTGAAGCACCTAGCATGACCATATTGGGAAGTGTCAATCACAAGGGTTTCAGCATACTCTGCTTATTGATGGAGTGGGAGGGCTGGATAGGGAAATATTTGGTGTGAGGTGAACTTGTGGTACAGTAAAATGATGTCAGTTTTTTTTAACATTATGTGACCTTTAACATTGCTTATGCATTAGCTTGCTAAAGAAAACAAAGCCATCTGCTTCATTCAGGGTTCAGCACACTTACCATTAGACCATTATGCCTCAAATAGAATTTGAATATTGTATCACTTGAGTTATATTTTGATGTGGTTTCTACAGATGAGGAATTTGTGCCCAGGAAATTAAAAAAGTCTGCCAAACAGTCAGACAATGTAGCTTCTAAAGAGGTCCAGCAAGTTAAAGAGAGGTATCTTTCATCATTCTCTTTCATTATATTTGACATTTCAGCACCAAACCATGGTGTTCATTTAGAACATAAGATATTGCTCTGGAGAAGCATCTGGCTTCTTATAAAAATATCATGCCAAATTTTGTTTCTCTGTTTGTTTGTTTGTTTTTTCCTTCTTCCATCAAACATTGGGAATGTTAGATCTGTCATAGGACACTGCTCTTATGCCAATACATTTAACCCTAAGGGATCGGAGGGAAGACCTTTGCTTAAAATTCTTTAACAACATAGTCTCCAATCCCTTGGATTGTTTGTACCACTTACTGCCTTTCGACAACCGAGATCAACTTAGGGAGTTACGACGACGCAGACCATTTAGAGTTTCCTTTAAAACAAATCGGTTCAGAGATACTTTCATTCCAGCAAGCGCAAGACATTTTAATTGACATCTATTACAATTGTATATGGGCCCATATGTAAATTAGTCCCCTTTTAGGTTTGATTTTATTGTATAGTTCTATTATATAATTTGTACACCTTTGTAATTCAGCTTCTAGCTGCTATTAAGGTATTATTAATAAACGTCTGTCTGTCTGTCTGTCTAACCCTTTGACTGCAAAGAATTACCAGCATCTAATTTCTCTTTACAATATCCCTCCTGAATCAAACATTAATGTGGGTCGATTGCTTTTTTTTTTGAAAGTAAGGTATTTAAATGGTCTTCTTTCACTGGAGTTTCTTTTCAGGGAAAGATGATTTATTAAAACTTAGTGCGCATTGTGTTTGCTTTTCTGGTTTCTCCAAAATTTTAACTTTTGGATAGGCACATGTTACACACAGGTGTCAAGGTTAGGTCACAAGAATAAAGGAAATGATCACCATTTAAGTGTAAGGCCTGGGTATTATAAAAAATATTATAAATTCCAAGATATTAAAATCAGTTCTCTTCACTGTCTGTCACACAAGTGTTGTGAAAATATCTTTGAGAATATGGTGTTCAATCAAGTGATATCCTCTTGCCTGATGATTTTCTTTCTTCTCGTCACATTGCTGCTCAGTTGACTGTGAATTGGTATTATTGCGAGAAATTAGAAAATTGATCACTCTTAAGAGTGCAAATTTTAAGCTTGATCCAGAGCTTTAAGCCTACAAAATGATCATCCCTTAATTCCTTGTTGAACCATCAATCATTTTTTTGTTTTCATTTCCCACAGAGATATGACCCAAAGTGAATAGAAAAGAAGAGTATAAAAATGGGAGAGAAAAAGAAGGAAGAGAAAATGGGAATGTCAACTGTCACACAACAGAGCAACCATCAAAGAAAAGAAAGGAAGACTTCTCAGAATCAAAGTCTGAGGTTAAAAAGCCTTCCCCTGAGAAGAAAAAGGTTCGTAAGCCTTTTGATTACAATGTATACTTTATTGTTGCAAAATTAATCATTGCTATTAATGCTTAATTGGACCAGCTACCCTGATACTGGAATGGATTAGATCTGATATGATTGCATGTGTAAGGTATGTGTCATTAAGCACTTACATAAGTTACTTTTAGATGAAACAGTAACATTTTATGACTAAATTTGGCTTTGTTTAAGATCCAAAAGCTTACTCAAATTTGTTAACTGGTGTTACATTTTGTATATTATGTAAACCTGTCTTACTATGACACATTACTAACAATACTTGCAACAAAACATTACTTACGATACTAACACTACTCAAAATACTACCATTGCTGTACCTAGAATTTATACAAAAACAGTAACAATCGTGACAAAACTTTTAGGTACATTTTTGGTGATTTTAACTCTGACAATCCAGGGAGATTCTGCCACTTTGTCTCCATTTTTCAAAGCAGCAGTGTCTTCAATATCAACATTCCAATTTGGGACAACTCTTGCCTTGTGAGGACAATTCTTTGCTGTTAGAATATTTGATGTAAATGTAACTTTTGTTCACTTCAAATTTTATCCATGGACTTTTCAGGAAGTACCAAAGACAACTCCTGCTAGCACCCTGGCTGCCAAAGCTGCCACAGTTCCAGAAACTCCATTTAGAGACTTGAAACCAAGTCCAAAGAAAACTGTTACTCTGAAAAAGGAAAAAAAGATGTTAGTAAGGAAACTCCAACCCAAGGAACACCAAAAGGTGTCAAAATCAGAGGAACTGGTTGAAGTTCCACCCTCATTGGAAAAGAAAAACTCTGGCTACCATGGTTTTATGGCGAGAGATGGTCCTAGGACACTTGGTTCAAAGGAAATCCCTCAGGTAGGTTTCACAGACCAAGATCTGATTGTTAATTCTCCCCTCTAGCTGCTAGACATTTTTCTGTAAATTAATAAGGAGAGTTTGTTGTTAGATCATTATAACAACTACATGTACTTGATAAGTTTTAGTATCCTCAATATGTGTTTGCTGGATAATCTATGGATATTCTCAAGTCAGAGAAGTTACATGTTAATTTCTTCTGGTAGTTAAATTATTATTATCTCTCAAGCTCTTTATGGTTTGTTTTCCATCCTTTCAAATTTTAATGAGAGATGCAAGACAAAGGAAGATGAAGATTATTAGAATTAAGGCTTATTTGGAAAATCTGCAGATACAGTTTACACGAAAAAATTGCAAAATGCATGCTTTCATTCGCCCTTTTACCTCTGAGATGTCAATAGTAATTCTCCTTAATGCCTGTCATACCATTCTTGTAATGTTAGTTTGGAGAATTTTGTCTTGGATCAACTAATAATCCCCTGCTTGATTATTTATTCTCATCACTTGTCTGCATGATATTGTATTGATATTGTAAGGAGAAGTTCTGTCTTGATCACTCATGGGAGTTAAAGGGTTAAACAAAAAAATGTATTTTATCCTTTTACTCTCAGTTGTTGTTGTTCAAATGTTGGTTCAATGTCAGTATCTGAGAAACTGTCTACCTCCCCCTCCCCTAATCTTACTTGTTAGCAGTTGATGGTTGTTGGGTCAGGGGAGGGGTGGGTGTGTAGATGGTGACATTGATCTGAAATGTTTATGGTGTATCTACAGAGTTTTCACTTTTTTGCCATTTATAACTTTTCAGTTTGGACAGTGTTAAGAGGCCTTCAAGGGAAGAATTAATTATTTGTCTGCTCATCTTGAATTATGCATGCACTTGATAATTTAAATTTTTAGGAAGCGGTAAACTGTTTGGATGGACTGACATTTGTTATTACGGGAATCTTGGAATGTATTGAGAGAGAGGAGGCAGCAGATTTGATTCAAAGATATGGTGGAAAAGTTACCCAATCAGTGAGCAAGAAAACAAGTTATGTCATCATGGGACAGGATCCTGGGGAGAGTAAACTTTCCAAGGTACATTGTAATGCACAGCTCAAAAGAGGAAAAAAGAGAACTGTGAACATAAACATATAAGCTGCACCTTTTTCACTAAATTTTTATAACAAATCTGGGTGCAGCTTACTGCAAAAACACCTTAGAAACTTGCCACAAATTTGCATAAATTAACACAATTCATTGACAATAATTTGTAAGTCTGTAGAGCAAACTAACAAGAACTGAAAAATTTACCATGGTAGAAATTTATCATTTTCTTTCTGTTGTTGGCTTCTAAGAGAGTTTTTTTTTTTTTTCCTGAGCATGAACTTATTATTTTTTGCTGTGGAGTTCATTAATGTTTCTTTGTTAAGAGACCTTTTCAACTGGGTTAAGGTCGTATTTCCTTCCTTGAATAGCTAAACATTACCTGGCAAGAAAACTATGGTTTCTTTGTTGTTGTTGTTGTTGTTTTTGTTGTTGTTTTTTTGTTTCTTTTTTGTTTTTTTACTTTGGTGCTTATCTGTTAGGCTAAGCTATGTGGAACATCACCAATAGATGAAGACCATCTGTTTGAGCTTGTCAGAACAAAACCAGGCAATGAGACCAGCTATGAACCACCAAGTGTGGAGAAAAGGAAAAAGAAGAAGGAGAAAACTGAATCAGTGGAGTCCCTCAGCCAGGGAAGAGATCAGTTTGAAGGTGATTCATCACAACTGAATGAAAAATCTGTGTCATCTCCAACAACACAAACACTATCATCATCACCTGCACTGAAAGGTGGGTGTTTCAAATCTTTCCAACAATTAGCATGAGAGCATGACCTCACTGAAATTTTAATTCACACTTCAGCTGTATGCCTTAAATTTCCTCATCAGTAAGCATCCTACATGTATTGATGATTACACTTATTGAATATAATTTCTCTTGTGTGCATCCAGGTACTGTACATGACTTTGTATTAAAGTTACTGATGACATAAATACATGTGCATGTGTGTGATATACATGTACCACTAAAATGTCATAGGAGCCATAGGCTAGTGTGCAACTGATAACATAATTTGTTCATCCTCATTTCCCTTCTTCCATCTGCTTAATTTATGGTATCACTCAGTTTGTCTGTCTGTCTGTCTATCTGTCTGTCTCTCTGTCTGTTTGTCTGTCTGCTCTTTTGTGTATGTTCATTCTTCCAATTGCTGTCTTTCTATCTGTCACTTATTCTCCTTGTTCTCCTCTGTCCAGTCACCCACACGTCAGTTTTACCACCACTCTAAATTCCACCTTTAGGTTCATCTGTTGGATCATTTTACTGTACTTCCACCTGTAGACTTGTTTGTGTTACTTAAATTGAGTTAGAAGAAAGTACAGTTTTCTTGTTTTTTATTGCTTTATTTTTTTAATCTACATAAGATTTTGACAGTAAAGTTAATTTTTTTTTTGTGCAGGAGAACCAAGTCTGTCATGGGTAGAAAAATATCAACCTCGTGCAGTGAAGCAGATTATTGGTCAGCAAGGTGATAAGAGCAACATGAGAAAGCTGATGAACTGAGCTGAGAGACTGGGAAAAGAATAGAAAGAAACCAGCCTCTAACTGTGAGTACACATTGATTGTCAAAATTCTTTTCCCTCAAATACATGTACATGTAACTTCTCTTCAGGCAAGTATGCAAACGGTTCAGACAAACTGTCAGAGAAAGCAGATGAAAAAGTTTGGGTTGTAACCAGATAGGGGGACCTTTCTGGGGGGGGGGGAGTAAGCAATTCTCCTAGTCACCTGATGCTACTGAAATTAAGTAAGCATAAGCAAGGTTAGACCTGTGGCTCTTGTGCTGACTTTACCTCTAACCCTTTATCTCACATGAGTGACCAAGACAGGATTTCTCCTTACAATATCAATACAATATCAATCACACAAGTAATGAGAATGTAGAAAAATATTAATCTGGGGATAATTAGTTGATCCAATACCAAATTATCCAAATCATAAAAATTTTATGGCAGACAGTAAGAAGTACTAGTGAGCTGTTTGAAGTAAAAGGGTTCAGTGGATGAACCTAACCTTAATCAACAGATATTTTACATAAGACCTTAAATTGAGTTGTAATGCAAATGTCTTCTAGCTGTTGGCTAAATACCTTTCACATTGAATCCAGATTGTTTCTTAATTCCCACATTCAGAGATACAATTTTTTAAACAGCTGTAACTTATGAACTTTTATGAATTTATTTTACTCGACAGTCACTTATACATGTAGTTAGTATGTTAGTAGTGGAATCACAGTTTTAAACCTTTTTATTTTGCACAGCTTTCTTTTACAACAAAGACTAAGATGGGTCGTCCTTTATGGCAGCTCTTCTGTCCGGTTCCCCAGGAGTTGGAAAAACAGCAACAGCTACATGCACCCTGGTTTGTGAAGAGCTGGATTTTACTTACATTGAAATGAATGCCAGTGACACACGAAGCAAAAGGACCTTGGAAGAACACATTTCTCAGTCACTGAACAATAAAACCATGGATGGCTTTCTGACAGGTTGTCAAATTTCTGTAATATTTGGAATGACTTTGATATTATTAAAGATATTTCATGAATTCTCCAGTCTTGCTAAACTGATTTTCCTCTGTAGTTAATTTATTAGATTTCAGATGTCATTTTTCCTTGTATTTTTGGTCGTGTTCGCTATACGATAACTTTTTGCTAAATTTCGCCTGAGGTCATTTCTTTTCACTCACCCGTCGAATTAAAGCTCTATTGGTCAACTTTTCCTAAAACATTTGTCAAGTTTCCAGGCCGACAAATCGCCTGCATCTTTAATAAGAAAATTTCCTTCACTATGCGTTCAGTATGTGTGTGTCTCATTTTTCCCTGTCCTGTCAAGACATGTCGTATGGCAGTCCAGCGCCCTTCGATCACCCTAAGCAGGCGATGGTTTAACGACCATCACATCAGCAAAAAATAAGTATACTAAAAAAAAATGGCATGTTTATATCATTGTGCTACACTCCGAATTAATGAAAATGAAAAGTTAAAAAATGTAATATGAGGTCCTGTCCAAACTTTGCGTATAAATAGTGAAACAGCATCACTACAAAATAGAATCATGGATCACGAAATAAGCCATGACACGATTTTCTGTTTCGAGTTCGATGAGCTCATATTCAGCTTCTTCAATACTGCTCGTGTTACCAAGTGCACCGTTTTGTTACACACTTCTGGGGCAAATCACATTTTCACAGGAGTTAAGGTGAGGACAGAATGAGTTAATAGCGACCGAATGCAGTGAATGAGATAAACGGATATTGACTAAAGATACAAATAGAAATAATTTGAAACATGAGACAAAAGAATGAAAAAAATATCGATCTTATTTACTCGTCACGAACACAGGATCGAATCTTAGACCATCGGATTTTACGATCTGAAGTTCTCACACATAACTATAGATTTCTCGTTAATGATCCATGACATACAATGGATACATAAAGGATCATCCTGCATACTGCTTAGGTCATCAATGTCGAAAGTTTCATGTCTTCAAATACATAATGATAGAAAGGAAATTTCAAGCTCTTGCGTGACAAAGGAAAAAATCATTTTTATCCGACGACCGAAAAGAAAAACCCTATCCGTCAGATCAGGTTAAACGATCGATTAAATATCAATGCTGACATGAAGATAAACATACTAGACCTTGAGGTAGCTCATTTATCTTCCCATGAGGGATTTACGAAGCTGCGGCATTTCTGATTCCAGTATCATGTGCTTCACTTGTCTGTACGAACTGTTAGACATTTATTTATGGCCTAGCTTACTGCATCCAAACTCGGCTGACAATTCTAGAGCTCAAAGAGACAGAGAGCTACGGCCTCAGATTTCTCTTCCAACTTAAAGACAACTGGTTCAGTAACCATTTATTCATAAAATTCTTATAAGATACACAGAGGGTTTCTGCACACAAAGATGCATGGAGTACACAGATTTAAAAAAATTTTGAATATCTTCCTCGGATATTTTTTTTAAGAAGAGTACTTATGGTATTAGCTTTAATTCTTTCCAAGACGCGAAACGATTTAACTATGCTTTTCTCTAGATAAAACGAGAAGTCAAGTATTTTTCTTGCAAAAGAACTTTATTGGAGTTAAATTTATTGCAAGTAATCTTCAGGTGAGGAAAGATAATGAAGAAATATGTAGCATATTATAATCGAAAGACAAGAAAATTGGAAAATATTTACATAAAGAATACATATTATTGATGTGGTTTCTTTAGCTTTGTATCTCTCTCTAGTGATACACCGGACACCTACGCTTTTGACTGCAAAAATATTTAGGACGCAATTGGCGGGAGCTATTTACAAGAAAAAAGCTTACCGTTATTATTTTTAGAAACTTTTTGAAGTTGTCACGGTGAGAGCGGAAAATGAAATTTGAGAGAACTGTCACGCTAACGGGAAGATGACCAAAAACAAATGTGTATCATATTGAACGAGGGATATATTGAGTTGATTACTTGAAGAGAAATTGTATTGGTACAATATAACTCACGGCGTAAATTCATCCTTATCGATTCAGTTATGGCAGGGTGTAACATGTCCTGCTCAGAGAAGAAAAGGGTTTTGCGGATGCGAGTGTTTTGCACTGAAAGAGAAAGAGCTGAATTTAAATCACAGAAATAATTAATCGCCATGGAGAGACATGTAAACAAGCAATAATCATAAAAAGAATAAAAAAAACAAACAGACCAAAATACAAGCACAATACTGGGCATTAGATGAAGTTACATTTTTCAAACTCGTAAATATGTTACCTTCATTTATTCATCGAATTGTTGTAAAGCAAAATATTATTCTTGATATTTTTAGGCATGTAGAATTAACAAATGACATCGTCTGGAGAATAGAAGGATTCAGAGGATAACGGTTTAACAGGTACAAATCAATTTTCATTCTGCAGCTGATTAGAGCTGTAGAGCTCATGTTATTTATAATGGAAGATCGCAATCTTATTTTTCTTGCGGCTGACAACAGTCAAGTTTAATTTCGGTCGAATTTTCTCGGTTTACTGTCCTCAGATGCGGAAATGTTTCGTTGATTTCTCTCATTTGACTCGTGGTTTAATAGCTGGCACGCGATACAATTTCCTAAATCCTTAAACTCCTGGAAGTGATATAATTTGTAACTTATCCCTGTAATATCAATACATTATCCAGCAAACAGGCAATGAGAATACTCAGAGTTTTATCAGGTAGAATTCGTTATCTTTGAACTAACACCAAATTTCTGTATCTACTTTGAAATGAAACATGTAGCAGCTAGAGGGGAGAATTAACAATTAGATCACGGGAGTTAAAGGTTTAACTGTGCGTGATGATTATGCGGCAGAAGCGCGTGACGAGCATGTGACAAAGCTAGATAACGTGACGTATACAATTAGAGCTCTCGTCAATATCAAAATCAGCAAATATCTCTTTGTAAGTTTGTAACAAAGCTCGAGGTTGAAACAAAATTACGCAATCCCTACGTATCTTTTGATATGGTAACATTCGCGATATATAGTAATAATAACGGTAATATGGTTGTCGGTGAAATACCAGAATTTTTTCAGTTTCCAAAACGTGACATCTCCACCGCACGCTGTAAATGTACCATTTATATCTTCACATATCTAGGTACCAATGTCGTCATTACAATCGGATTTATCAACATGAAAGTTTTACCTTCCATGTGGGCTGTTTTTTTTTCCAATTGTATTTTTTACCTGAAGCTGAATTCAATTCTTTCTTAAAGGAAATAGTTCTTGTAAGGAGAAATTGTTGTATTACAATATCCGGAATTGAATTGATTTTTCGGCGAGCTGAGTTTCGGTGCAGCGGATCTCTGTAATCGATGCTCCTATTTAAAAAATTGTATGAGATTCAAATTTTCAACCAATATCTTTTGAATAAAACGGATGATACATGTCGGCCTATCGATACGAATTTATCTGCTTAAATTGAATTATCTGTTTGAAGGAGTTAATAGATTTCATGAACACTCGATGGTAAAATTCGTATCCACGCGCGGTTATCTAATACCTCATACATGCGTTTATAAAATAATTCAAACAGTACGCGGGCTTTGATTGGCAATAAAACCATTTTACATGAGCGTATGTAAACATGGTTTTCGTTCCTCTTTCATTAGTTATTTTATAAAAGAAATGTAAAATGGTTTCCGTGTTTACATAGCCTGCCGCTTCGCGTCGTGGTTTCCTACGCTTATCTCGTGTTGTCCCAACCTCCCGCGTGTTTAATCAGGCTATGTAAACACAGAAACCATTTTACATTTCTTCATTGTATTACTAGATAAGTGTGAGCTTAAAAAAGGCTGTACATCGGCCAATTTCCATCACTACATTTTTAGCCGGGACCGAGACCAAGGCTTCGTCAGCAACGTATCAAAGGATGTATCACACGATAACTAAATATATTCATGCACCATGGAATTGCCAAATGAATCTGGGAGTTTCGTTGTGATTTTTATTTTGTTAAGGTCGAGTCTGTGACCTCTGTTTTAGACAAAAATGCTGCAAAAGCTTTTATTCATAGGACAAAAATATACTGTGTAGTTACGAAATTATACGAGGTATTCAACAGACTACAAGCATTTCTTTATTTCCTTCTGTGGGGAATCAAAGTGGGAATCGAAAGAAAACACATTTCACATTCTTGAGTAGCCGATCAGAGCACAGCTTTTCTGCTCGCTCACGGGTCCCACCTTAACGCATAAATAGCAGAGGAATTGGGAAGACGTGTCAACAAAAGTGAAAATTTTAACCCCAGAACCACGATGACTAAGATTTCTTGATCACGTATGAAAACTAAACCCCGTCAACGACACGATTAATTATTCTGGTCTTTTAAACGCTTTGGAACATCAATCCACCTCCTCGCAAAACTTGACACGGTAATCGTCGACGATGAATAAATTTTTGTCTTCAAATGTTCGAACTACGTATCTACAAGGGAGTTAGTAGTATCATTTCTGAGTGGTTATCTGTCAGAGTTCGGTTTTAGTAGATATACCTTTACGCGCGATGACGGACTAAATGGACACATTGTTTGCTTGTTTACATAGTGCGCTGGAAGATAAAACTGTGAGCTCAGTAAATGCTGATAGTGGAGCAGAAGCTTGTTCTGTATGGCAAGACCACCTCAGCAGCTTTAGGGAAATGTTCCAGATTTCACATCCGCTATAATATCGCAAAAGATTCTCTTTTGATCAACAATTCGTTCACAAATAATTTTTCAGTCTCATTTCGTTTTCAGTCTACTTCCTCCGCCAAATGCTCATGGCCTGGCAGTGAATTCACTCGATGGCCTACAAGATTAAACTATGCAGGAGTCTTTGTGTTGAGCTTGGCTTTCAATTTGTTGTGGATGAAGTTTCTTGATAACAAGAGTTTTGTTGTAAAGGACACTTTCCAGTGCCATCTTCTCCAGTCCCTCAAAATAACCTCGTATTCACAGTCTGGGAGCAAATGTCATAAAATAAGGTCCCGTGTGAAGTTCGTGCTGAAAGCAAGCACCTAGTGTAAAAGTGTTCATTAGGTCCTACTAAACATGAAAAGTTTTGGTGCCAGCTTTGCCACTTGCTCAGACGGCTTTTAAGGGGGGGGTTAAATTCTGACCCATGAAATCCAGCGTGAAAACGAGGCTAAAACACATAATTCCTCGTAACTTTGTTAATAACAGACAAAAATACACCAGACTTGCTCACATGATTGGGCATGATCCTCCCTGCTGGTTTATGCTAATTTACATAGGTCACGTGACCTTACGCATGAAAGCGAGGCTGAAACACATAATTTACTATAAATTTGTCAAAAAAAATCCTTATCATGCCAAACTTGCTCACCTTAGTCAGTTAGACATCTTGCATCGATTGGTGCCACTTTGTAGTGTCACGTGACCCCATACATGGAAATGAGGCTGGATTGCAAAACACGCCAAAGGTGAACACATCATCCAGGACAATAACGTTGACTCATTGTAATGCATATTAATGCTGTATGCATAGCATTTGAATGAAAAAAATAAAAGCTAAAAAGCTGCAATGATAATGTATTTCGTGTGGCTTATATGACTTTATTATGAGCGATTTCTACAATCCTATTTCGCAATGGGAGACAAGTCGTTGTGGCATGGGGAATGGAATGTGAGGCAACGCACAGAGACGCCAGGCATTTACGAAGTACACAAGAAGAAGCCGACACGAAGATTATTTTACATGCTCTGGATGCCTCTGCTCAAGGTGCTACCCAACTATCTATATATTCTCCTGACACTGATGTTCTTGTTTTAGCTCTCCGACGGTATCCAGAATTGTGCTCCAACCCATGCTTTGTTACTGGAACCGGCAGTAGTCGTAGAGTTATCAACTTGAAGTCAATCGCAGACGCCCTTGGGCCCACTAAGACGGCTGTGCTGCCAGCATTTCATGCGTTGACTGGAGCAGATGTTACTGGGAGTTTCTCTGGAAAGGGAAAAGCCATTTGTTGGGATGAGTTTGATAACACCAGCACTCCTATCTTGCAAGCTCTTGCTAACCTCGGTTGTGGGGAACAGCCAGATGACGGCACAAGAAGTGGAGTGGAACAGCTGGTTTGTCGGATGTACCAACCAAAGACAGACATCAAAACTGTCAAAGCCCTCAGATGGTCCCTCTTTAAGAAAAATCAAGCTGAGTCTGAGAGGTTGCCGCCCACACATGCTGCTCTCCATCAAGCCATACTAAGAGCGCACTACCAGCTTCTTGTTTGGAACAACGATCATGTAGCAAACCCGGTGTTGCCCTCACCAGAAGGCTATGGATGGCAAGATGGAAAGTGGGTACCAGTCATGAAAAATCTTCCACCAACTCCAGAGGCAATTATACAGCTTGTCCGATGCAAGTACGCCAAGTCCCGTTGCTCTAACAACCGTTGTCAGTGTCAAAAAGCCGGACTTGTCTGTACTGATCTCTGTCTGTGCTCTGAAGATTGCCAGAACGAGTATGCTGAAAGTGATGATGAGTATGATGAAGACGAAGTCGAACAGGAAATTCCATGGGAATGGACAACAGAACAATGTATATAGATATTCAGTAAGACTTTCATGACTGTATATATAAAACAGCAGTGGTCACTATTTTCATTTTCTGCCCTTGTTCCAATATACATACGAAAATGAATACATGGAACCAGTATCATAAGTTGGCAAAATTATTGATTATGTGTACAAGATAAATTCTCAAATGGAGCCTCCGCAGTATTTGCTTTATCCGTCTTGTCCCTGTGCTATGGGCCATAGGACAATGATTAGTTGAAGTTTTTATATCTGAAATCGGATAACCAGATATGTATCTGCCTAGTAGTTGTTAATACATTTGGCAGGACAAATGCCATCCTACACGATGCTACCAGATATATCCAGCCTCGTTTCCATGTATGGGGTCACGTGACACTACAAAGTGGCACCAATCGATGCAAGATGTCTAACTGACTAAGGTGAGCAAGTTTGGCATGATAAGGATTTTTTTAACAAATTTATAGTAAATTATGTTTCAGCCTCGCTTTCATGCGTAAGGTCACGTGACCTATGTTAATTAACATAAACCAACAGGGAGGATCATGCCCAATCATGTGAGCAAGTCTGGTGTATTTTCGTCTGTTATTAACAAAGTTATGAGGAATTATGTGTTTTAGCCTCGTTTCCATGCTAGATTTCATGGATCAGAATTTGACCCCCCTTAAAAGCCGTCTGAGCAAGTTGCAAAGCTGGCACCAAAACTTTTCATGTTTAGTAGGTCCTAATGAACACTTTTACACTGGGTGCTTGCTTTCAGCACGAACTTCACACGGGACCACATTTGCTCCCAGACTATCAGCGCCTTTTCTGAATTCGAAATGAAAAAATCGAGTACTTCCCCAACATAATTTGGAGGGGACCAGCTCTTCCAGTTATTCTAAATTTCCTGGTTCCTTCAAAAAATTATTAATGAAGGAGTTTATTGACCAGAACTTATAATTCTGTTAATAAAAAAAAAAAAGACTTTGTCTAGCAAATTTTTCCATAGCTTTGAGGGACATTTTACACATGCACTTTGTAGAAGAACAGGGTCGATAAACGTGTTTCTTCACGCAATGGGCTCGCGGGCTGTTGGTAGAATTCGTGACGGTAACGCAAACCCTCATAGTTGTTTCGGTTTCGTTTGTTGCATAATTTTTGATCCATGCTTATCCATGCCTACCGGGTACAACTAGATTGTTTATTGCAAATCACGCTTTTTGATAAGAGACAGCCTTGAACGACGTTTCAAAAGATGAGACTACGAAAACAAACTAACAAACAGACAATTGAAAAAACAAACATGACACAACCCGCAGAACTTGACTGTCACGCAATCACAATAGCGTGACGGAGGAAACTTTGAGATTCTCATTCATCCTCTATGATTAAGTATAAAATTTTTTCTCTGGGTTACTTTCATCTAAGTCTCCTCCTTTTATTTTAAACAATGTAGCGCAGCACAATCGATTCAATTTTACTTCTAGCTATGGCAGAAAGCAACCTCCCAACAACCGGAGAAAAACTGGAGGTGAAAAATGAGTTTCCAGCCACAGGTGAGAAAAAGCAACAGGGAAAGACTTCGTTGTGGTGATTTTGTACTCTTTGTTAATTAAGTATATCTTAATTCTTGTGCGCAATTTTTTGGATCAATTAGACCCGAAGGTTTTTAAGGAATCCACTAAATACGCCAGTATTAGAACGCTAGTTGTAATTGCACATAGTTGTGATCACTAGCAAAGTTGACATATCTTCTCGGTAATTTCAGCGACAGAAGAAAGTCAAGTTACGTCAAGCGACGCTGAACTGGATGTATATAATGACCCTTTAAGAGGTGAGAAAACCATGTGAAATAAGATTGTTTAAAAGACGCCCCAGTAAATTTTTTGTCACATTTACATCAAAATTTGCGGATGTTCTGTGAATAAGTTTTTGAAACAGCAAAGGATTGTTTCTTCAAATTCTAACTCTTTTACCAGTAAAATGAAAAACCAAAGGAAAAAAACAATTTACTGCTCGATCCGATCAGGTAAAATGCATAGACATCATTAATTATTCGAAGCAATAAAACGACAAATTTGAAGGCGACTTAGCTTTGAAGAGCCTTAAGTTAAAGAATGGGCCAAAATTGGCCTATTAGGCTTCGTAAAACTCAGAATTCTGAGTTTTAGAGGTGCTTATTTGTAAATCAACGCACAAAGTTTTGGAGATTAACTATTTATCTAAAATTTACGCCTAAAATGAACGATATTTGCGCGGAAAAAGTATTATCTTTTTTTCACTTGAAATTATTCTAAATTTTGTCATTTTTTGTATAAAAGTCATTTTCAGTAAGAGGGAGCTGTTGGTACCCGTAGACCTGTCAAAGTCGAGTTTTGAAAAATTTGCAAACGGGTAATTTTTTGAGGCCGCCAAAAGGAAAGTATTTGCGCTAACACCTTCCTGTCCTTTACTGTTCAATACATGTTTGGCAGAAATTTTACGCAATTTGAGAATTCTACAGAGAAGAGGAGGCATTTTGTCTCCGCCGTATGGCCTGTTTTGGTCTTCTAAATATTTCACGCCTCTTTAAACAGTTAAGTCAATACCAAGCCCACGCTGTAAACCACCAGCCAACAAAATGTATAACCCCTGACTTTTACAACAGGCAAAATGGCACTTCGTGGGAAAGTGGTACTTTCCCAATCAAAAAACAGCAAAAACAAAAAACGCGTTTTCCGGCGCTCTTTTCTGAAGAATGGGCAAACCACGAACTCTTGTCACTCTCAGCACGATGTTTCTTTTGTTATCAGAACATTAAAAAATTTTAACCCTTTTCGGTCCTGGCTTTGCTTTGCTTTATGCATTTTTTCTCAGTAACTTATGGGATTTTATATTCTAACTTGATATTTTGGAACGTGTAACGCAGGTGTAAAAGGAACTTTGGAAACCCTCTCGACTTAAGTGTAAACCGAACAGACTTGATCTGGTTATAACCGAAGCTATAGCTAAAACTCCAAATAGCTTGCATATTTTAAAGCAAACAAATTGCACAGATAAACTCTCCTGAAGGGCGATTGTAAAAGAAATTGAGTTGAAATAGGATCTCCTGGTGAAACTTGTGATATTTTGGAAAACGTAAGCCAGGCGTAAAAGGAGTTTGTGAAAGCCTTTCGACCTAAATGTAAACCGATAAACTTGAAAAGGTAATAGCCAAGCTACAGCCCAGACTCTCGACAGCTTGCACACAAACAAAATGTACAGATATTAAACTATTCTGATCTTTTGTTTTTCGTAGCTCTACGCTCCTTTAACCTAAAAGTTCGTTTGGAAGTATAAAGTTGTAGTATGAAGTCGTATCACTCATTACTATATCATTAACACCAAAACTGTGTCCTCTCAGGGATAGTGAAAGTATGTCTCGAGGAAGGTAACAAAGAGTACAGACAAGGAGAAGCTAATAACGCGATAAACTCCTACACGGAAGGACTTCAACTGAACTGCAAAGATATACGGCTTAACGCCAAGCTTTATAGCAACAGGGCAACAGCTCATTTCCGTTTAGGTAAGAATTTCACATGTAAACATATAAATCTGTCGTGCAGCGTTACAAGATAACGGAATACACAATCTGCATCAAGAAAAGAAAAAAATTGAGCAACTGCAGAAAAGTAGGGTAAAAACGGCATAAATCACCCTGTAGCGGATGAAAATTAAGCAAAGAAATGATCCTCGTTACATTTTAAGCAATTGTAATTTTTAAGGCTTCTTTGTTGCAATTGCGTGTGATTACCTCTTTTTTAAACCTTCTTTCCGGAATCTCATAGCCAACTACGCGGAATGTCTCAATGATGCAACAGTTGCCGTTCAATTGGAACCCACTTTAATCAAGGCTATTAAGAAAGGTGGGTTTTTCAGACATAAGCCATCAACATTCTATTCTTTGATTTCGTCAAAAGAGGATTGTGCGGTTTGTTGCAGGTTACTGTACTCCAAGTGTCAATTGTATCTGGTGCGTCAATGTCTGCGATGTGGGTAAAAAGCACAAGAAAATGTCAATAAACTCTCAAATACCGCTGCCTGGTTAGTTCACAATGTAGAGCGCTGGAGGTCGAGGGTTCAAGCCCTAGACTGGACCATCACCCTGAGTCTTAAAATATCTGAGAACAATGTGCTGCCGTCTAAGCTGTGACATCTGCAAATGGTTTGATATTCTTGTCCCGGATATGGGTGGAAACCCGTAGGCCCCGTTTCCTGCATCTTCTCGGTCACTCTTAGCAGGGGACGTTACAAAGCCCGGGCAGGAGGCGCCTGAAAAATTCCCTTTCATAAGTTAACTGCTCAATGCAGTCTGCCCGAAAACTTCCCGAAAAGTGCTGAAAAGCGCTAAAGTGCATATTAAAGTGAAGAAAGCGCGAGATAAATTCATCGTTATCATCATCAATTGAAGCTTAATTGGTAGCCGCTTTGCATTAGCTCCTTATTGTTCATTTTCAGTTCTTCCACAAGTTCAAATTTCCTTCATTATCACAATTTTTGTTCCCAGCTAAATGGGAAATTAAGTCCATTTTATCGATACGTTTATACCTTAACAGTAATAAATTACCTCGCACCACCAGTTATTCTCTCCTTTTCAGGAGCTAGAGCTTGTGTCGAACTTTGCTGGTATAAAGAAGCAAGGAGCTGGTTGCATATGGGATTGACCGTATCCTTTGACGAATGTTTAAAACGTGATACGAGATGCAATGCGAATAATATTTCAAGAGAAATCAACACGTTCCAGGCAGATTCTTCTACACATAATGCAAGCGATGTTCTCTTATACTGCACTGAGCAGTTTAAAGAGGCTGAAATATTATTAACGAGTTCTTTCGATTATTCCACGAAACTTTACTTAAAAGAAGAAGCCATATTGACTAATTCCCAGAGTTTCTGCTGAATGCCCCTCATTTTTGTCTTGAGACGAGCATCACCATGACGACCGAACTTAAACTAAAAATGCGCTTCAGGGCTAGTTAACACTCTCGAATAACTTGAGATCAAATCTCTTCAAGGAATCCACGCTCGAATTTTCATTCCAATTTTAAAGTTTATCCAATACTCTCATTATTATTAAAACAAACATTTCCATTGCATTTTCGCAAATCCACCGATG